>NC_054492.1:1184828-1423920 GCF_017639515.1 Carcharodon carcharias | reverse complement strand
GGGGGGGTTTGGAATGTGAAGGTGTGGGGGGGTTTGGAATGTGAAGGTGTGGGGGGGGCTTTGGAATGTGAAGGTGTGGGGGGGTTTGGAATGTGAAGGGTGTGGGGGGGTTTGGAATGTGAAGGTGTTGGGGGGTTTGGAATGTGAAGGTGTTGGGGGGGGTTTGGAATGTGAAGGTGTTGGGGGGGGTTTGGAATGTGAAGGTGTTGGGGGGGTTTGGAATGTGAAGGTGTTGGGGGGGTTTGAATGTGAAGGTGTTGGGGGGTTTGGAATGTGAAGGTGTTGGGGGGGGTTTGGAATGTGAAGGTGTTGGGGGGGTTTGGAATGTGAAGGTGTTGGGGGGGTTTGGAATGTGAAGGTGTTGGGGGGGTTTGGAATGTAAGGTGTTGGGGGGGTTTGGAATGTGAAGGTGTTGGGGGGGGTTTGGAATGTGAAGGTGTTGGGGGGGTTTGGAATGTGAAGGTGTTGGGGGGGTTTGGAATGTGAGGTGTTGGGGGGGTTTGGAATGTGAAGGTGTTGGGGGGGTTTGGAATGTGAAGGTGTTGGGGGGTTTGGAATGTGAAGGTGTTGGGGGGGTTTGGAATGTGAAGGTGTTGGGGGGGTTTGGAATGTGACGGTGTTGGGGGGGTTTGGAATGTGAAGGTGTTGGGGGGTTTGGATGTGAAGGTGTTGGGGGGGTTTGGAATGTGAAGGTGTTGGGGGGGTTTGGAATGTGAAGGTGTTGGGGGGGTTTGGAATGTGAAGGTGTTGGGGGGGTTTGGAATGTGAAGGTGTTGGGGGGGAGGGGTTTGGAATGTGAAGGTGTTGGGGGGGTTTGGAATGTGAAGGTGTTGGGGGGTTTGGAATGTGAAGGTGTTGGGGGGTTTGGAATGTGAAGGTGTTGGGGGGGTTTGGAATGTGAAGGTGTTGGGGGGGTTTGGAATGTGAAGGTGTTTGGGGGGATTTGGAATGTGAAGGTGTTGGGGGGATTTGGAATGAAGGTGTTGGGGGATTTGGAATGTGAAGGTGTTGGGGGGGGTTTGGAATGTGAAGGTGTTGGGGGGGTTTGGAATGTGAAGGTGTTGGGGGGGCAGGTTTGGAATGTGAAGGTGTTGGGGGGTTTGAATGTGAAGGTGTTGGGGGGGTTTGGAATGTGAAGGTGTTGGGGGGGTTTGGAATGTGAAGGTGTTGGGGGGGTTTGGAATGTGAAGGTGTTGGGGGGGCAGGTTTGGAATGTGAAGGTGTTGGGGGGGCAGGTTTGGAATGTGAAGGTGTTGGGGGGGCGGGTTTGGAATGTGAAGGTGTTGGGGGGGTTTGGAAATGTGAAGGTGTTGGGGGGGCTTTGGAAATGTGAAGGTGTTGGGGGGGTTTGGAACCGTGAAGGTGTTGGGGGGGTTTGGAAACGTGAAGGTGTTGGGAGGGTTTGGAACGTGAAGGTGTTGGGGGGGGTTTGGAATGTGAAGGTGTTGGGGGGTTTGGAATGTGAAGGTGTTGGGGGGGTTTGGAATGTGAAGGTGTTGGGGGGTTTGGAATGTGAAGGTGTTGGGGGGGTCTGGAATGTGAAGGTGTTGGGGGGGGGTTTGGAATGTGAAGGTGTTTTGGGGGGGGTTTGGAATGTGAAGGTGTTTGGGGGGGTTTGGAATGTGAAGGTGTTTGGGGGGGGGCAGGTTTGGAATGTGAAGGTGTTGGGGGGGTTTGGAATGTGAAGGTGTTTGGGGGGGGCAAGTTTGGAATGTGAAGGTGTTGGGGGGGTTTGGAATGTGAAGGTGTTGGTGGGGGGGGAGGTTTGCAATGTGAAGGTGTTGGGGGGGTTTGGAATGTGAAGGTGTTGGTGGGGGGGGAGGTTTGGAATGTGAAGGTGTTGGTGGGGGGGGAGGTTTGGAATGTGAAGGTGTTGGTGGGGGGGGAGGTTTGGAATGTGAAGGTGTGGGGGGGGAATTGAAATGTGAAGGTGTTGGGGGGGTTTGGAATGGGAAGGTGTTGGGGGGGTTTGGAATGTGAAAGTGTTGGGGGGGGCAGGTTTGGAATGTGAACGTGTTGGGGGGGCAGGTTTGGAATGTGAAGGTGTTGGGGGGGCAGGTTTGGAATGTGAAGGTGTTGGGGGGGGCAGGCTTGGAATGTGAAGATGTTGGGGGGGTTTGGAATGTGAAGGTGTTGGGGGGGGGGCAGGTTTGAAATGTGAAGGTGTTAGGGTGGGAGCACGTTTGGAATGTGAAGGTGCTGGGGGACGGAGGTTTGGAATGTGAAGCTGTTGGGGGGGGTTTTTGGAATGTGAAGGTGTGGGGGGGGGTTGGAATGTGAAGGTGTTGGGGGACGGGAGGTTTGGAATGTGAAGGTGTTGGGGGGGTTTTGGAATGTGAAGGTGTGGGGGGGGTTTGGAATGTGAAGGTGTGGGGGGGGTTTGGAATGTGAAGGTGTTGGGGGGTTTGGAATGTGAAGGTGTTGGGGGGGTTTGGAATGTGAAGGTGTTGGGGGGGTTTGGAATGTGAAGGTGTTGGGGGGGTTTGGAATGTGAAGGTGTTGGGGGGGTTTGGAATGTGAAGGTGTTGGGGGTTTTGGAATGTGAAGGTGTTGGGGGGGTTTGGAATGTGAAGGTGTTGGGGGGTTTTTGGGATGTGAAGGTGTTGGGGGGGTTTGGAATGTGAAGGTGTTGGGGGGGTTTGGAATGTGAAGGTGTTGGTGGGGGGGGAGGTTTGGAATGTGAAGGTGTTGGGGGGGATTGAAATGTGAAGGTGTTGGGGGGGGGTTTGGAATGGGAAGGTGTTGGGGGGGTTTGGAATGTGAAGGTGTTGGTGGGGGGGGAGGTTTGGAATGTGAAGGTGTTGGGGGGGATTGAAATGTGAAGGTGTGGGGGGGGGGGGTTTGGAAAAGGAAGGTGTTGGGGGGGTTTGGAATGTGAAAGTGTTGGGGGGGGCAGGTTTGGAATGTGAAAGTGTTGGGGGGGCAGGTTTGGAATGTGAAGGAGTTGGGGGGGGCAGGTTTGGAATGTGAAGGTGCTGAGGGGGCAGCAGGTTTGGAATGTGAAGGTGTTGGGGGACGGGAGGTTTGGAATGTGAAGGTGTTGGGGGGGCAGGTTTGGAATGTGAAGGTGTTGGGGGGGCAGGTTTGGAATGTGAAGGTGTCGGGGGTGCAGGTTCGGAATGTGAAGGTGTTGGGGGGGCGGGCCAGGTTTGGAATGTGAAGGTGTTTCGGGGGCAGGTTTGGAATGTGAAGGTGTCGGGGGTGCAGGTTTAGAATGTGAAGGTGTCGGGGGTGCAGGTTCGGAATGTGAAGGTGTTGGGGGGCGGGCCAGGTTTGGAATGTGAAGGTGTTGGGGGGGGAAGGTTTGGAATGTGAAGGTGTTGGGGGTGTTTGGAATGTGAAGGTGTTGCGGGGGCAGTTTTGGAATGTGAAGCTGTTGGGGGGGGTTTGGAATGTGAAGGTGTTGGGGGGGTTTGGAATGTGAAGGTGTTGGGGGGGTTTGGAATGTGAAGGTGTTGGGGGGGCAGGTTTGGAATGTGAAGGTGTTGGGGGGGAAGGTTTGGAATGTGAAGGTGTTGGGGGGGAAGGTTTGGAATGTGAAGGTGTTGGGGGGGCAGGTTTGGAATGTGAAGGTGTTGGCGGGGGGGAGGTTTGAATGTGAAGGTGCTGGGGGGGGCAGGTTTGGAATGTGAAGATGTTGGGGGGGGGCAGGTTTGGAATGTGAAGGTGTTGCGGGGGCAGTTTTGGAATGTGAAGCTGTTGGGGGGGGTTTGGAATGTGAAGGAGTTGGGGGGGGCAGGTTTGGAATGTGAAGGTGTTTGAGGGGGGGGGGAGGTTTGGAATGTGAAGGTGTTGGTGGAGGGGGGCAGGTTTGGAATGTGAAGGTGTTGGGGGGAGGGGGGCAGGTTTGGAATGTGAAGGTGTTGGGGGGGCAGGTTTGGAATGTGAAGGTGTTGGGGGGGTTTCGAATGTGAAGGTGTTGGGGGGTTTCGAATGTGAAGGCGTTTGGGGGGGGCAGGTTTGGAATGTGAAGTTGTTGGGTGGGGGGGCAAGTTTGGAATGTGAAGGCGATGGGGGGGAGGTTTGGAATGTGAAGTTGTTGGGGGGGGTTTGGAATGTGAAGGTGTTGGGGGGTGAGGTTTGGAATGTGAAGGTGTTGGGGGGTTTGGAATGTGAAGGCGTTGGGGGGGCAGTTTTGGAACGTGAAGGTGTTGTGGGGGGAGCAGTTTTGGAATGTGAAGGTGTTGGGGGGGGGCAGGATTAGAATGTGAAGGTGTTGGGGGGGGGGGCAGGTTTAGAATGTGAAGGTGTTGGGGGGGGCAGGTTTGGAATGTGAAGGTGTTGGGGGGGTTTGGAATGTGAAGGTGTTGGGGGGGTTTGGAATGTGAAGGTGTTGGGGGGGTTTGGAATGTGAAGGTGTTGGGGGGGTTTGGAATGTGAAGGTTTTGGGGGGGACAGGTTTGGAATGTGAAGGTGTTGGGGGGGCAGGTTTGGAATGTGAAGGTGTTGGGGGGGCGGGTTTGGAATGTGAAGGTGTTGGGGGGTTTGGAAATGTGAAGGTGTTGGGGGGGTTTGGAAATGTGAAGGTGTTGGGGGGGTTTGGAAACGTGAAGGTGTTGGGGGGGTTTGGAAACGTGAAGGTGTTGGGAGGGTTTGGAACGTGAAGGTGTTGGGGGGGTTTGGAATGTGAAGGTGTTGGGGGGGTTTGGAATGTGAAGGTGTTGGGGGGGTTTGGAATGTGAAGGTGTTGGGGGGGTTTGGAATGTGAAGGTGTTGGGGGGGTCTGGAATGTGAAGGTGTTGGGGGGGGGTTTGGAATGTGAAGGTGTTTGGGGGGGGTTTGGAATGTGAAGGTGTTTGGGGGGGTTTGGAATGTGAAGGTGTTTGGGGGGGGGCAGGTTTGGAATGTGAAGGTGTTGGGGGGGTTTGGAATGTGAAGGTGTTTGGGGGGGGCAAGTTTGGAATGTGAAGGTGTTGGGGGGGTTTGGAATGTGAAGGTGTTGGTGGGGGGGGAGGTTTGCAATGTGAAGGTGTTGGGGGGGTTTGGAATGTGAAGGTGTTGGTGGGGGGGGAGGTTTGGAATGTGAAGGTGTTGGTGGGGGGGGAGGTTTGGAATGTGAAGGTGTTGGTGGGGGGGGAGGTTTGGAATGTGAAGGTGTGGGGGGGGATTGAAATGTGAAGGTGTTGGGGGGGTTTGGAATGGGAAGGTGTTGGGGGGTTTGGAATGTGAAAGTGTTGGGGGGGGCAGGTTTGGAAAGTGAACGTGTTGGGGGGGCAGGTTTGGAATGTGAAGGTGTTGGGGGGGCAGGTTTGGAATGTGAAGGTGTTGGGGGGGGCAGGCTTGGAATGTGAAGATGTTGGGGGGGTTTGGAATGTGAAGGTGTTGGGGGGGGCAGGTTTGAAATGTGAAGGTGTTAGGGTGGGAGCACGTTTGGAATGTGAAGGTGCTGGGGGACCGGAGGTTTGGAATGTGAAGCTGTTGGGGGGGTTTTGGAATGTGAAGGTGTGGGGGGGGGTTGGAATGTGAAGGTGTTGGGGGACGGGAGGTTTGGAATGTGAAGGTGTTGGGGGGGTTTTGGAATGTGAAGGTGTGGGGGGGGTTTGGAATGTGAAGGTGTGGGGGGGGTTTGGAATGTGAAGGTGTTGGGTGGGTTTGGAATGTGAAGGTGTTGGGGGGGTTTGGAATGTGAAGGTGTTGGGGGGGTTTGGAATGTGAAGGTGTTGGGGGGGTTTGGAATGTGAAGGTGTTGGGGGGGTTTGGAATGTGAAGGTGTTGGGGGGGTTTGGAATGTGAAGGTGTTGGGGGTTTTGGAATGTGAAGGTGTTGGGGGGGTTTGGAATGTGAAGGTGTTGGGGGGTTTTTGGGATGTGAAGGTGTTGGGGGGGTTTGGAATGTGAAGGTGTTGGGGGGGTTTGGAATGTGAAGGTGTTGGTGGGGGGGGAGGTTTGGAATGTGAAGGTGTTGGGGGGGATTGAAATGTGAAGGTGTTGGGGGGGGGTTTGGAATGGGAAGGTGTTGGGGGGGTTTGGAATGTGAAGGTGTTGGTGGGGGGGGAGGTTTGGAATGTGAAGGTGTTGGGGGGATTGAAATGTGAAGGTGTGGGGGGGGGGGGGTTTGGAAAAGGAAGGTGTTGGGGGGGTTTGGAATGTGAAAGTGTTGGGGGGGGCAGGTTTGGAATGTGAAAGTGTTGGGGGGGCAGGTTTGGAATGTGAAGGTGTTGGGGGGGGCAGGTTTGGAATGTGAAGGTGTTGGGGGGGGCAGGTTTGGAATGTGAAGGTGCTGAGGGGGCAGCAGGTTTGGAATGTGAAGGTGTTGGGGGACGGGAGGTTTGGAATGTGAAGGTGTTGGGGGGGCAGGTTTGGAATGTGAAGGTGTTGGGGGGGCAGGTTTGGAATGTGAAGGTGTCGGTGGTGCAGGTTCGGAATGTGAAGGTGTTGGGGGGGCGGGCCAGGTTTGGAATGTGAAGGTGTTTCGGGGGCAGGTTTGGAATGTGAAGGTGTCGGGGGTGCAGGTTTAGAATGTGAAGGTGTCGGGGGTGCAGGTTCGGAATGTGAAGGTGTTGGGGGGGCGGGCCAGGTTTGGAATGTGAAGGTGTTGGGGGGGGAAGGTTTGGAATGTGAAGGTGTTGGGGGTGTTTGGAATGTGAAGGTGTTGCGGGGGCAGTTTTGGAATGTGAAGCTGTTGGGGGGGGTTTGGAATGTGAAGGTGTTGGGGGGGCAGGTTTGGAATGTGAAGGTGTTGGGGGGGCAGGTTTGGAATGTGAAGGTGTTGGGGGGGCAGGTTTGGAATGTGAAGGTGTTGGGGGGGTTTGGAATGTGAAGGTGTTGGGGGGGTTTGGAATGTGAAGGTGTTGGGGGGGCAGGTTTGGAATGTGAAGGTGTTGGGGGGGAAGGTTTGGAATGTGAAGGTGTTGGGGGGGCAGGTTTGGAATGTGAAGGTGTTGGCGGGGGGGAGGTTTGGAATGTGAAGGTGCTGGGGGGGGCAGGTTTGGAATGTGAAGATGTTGGGGGGGGGCAGGTTTGGAATGTGAAGGTGTTGCGGGGGCAGTTTTGGAATGTGAAGCTGTTGGGGGGGGTTTGGAATGTGAAGGAGTTGGGGGGGGCAGGTTTGGAATGTGAAGGTGTTTGAGGGGGGGGGGAGGTTTGGAATGTGAAGGTGTTGGTGGAGGGGGGCAGGTTTGGAATGTGAAGGTGTTGGGGGGAGGGGGGCAGGTTTGGAATGTGAAGGTGTTGGGGGGGCAGGTTTGGAATGTGAAGGTGTTGGGGGGGTTTCGAATGTGAAGGTGTTGGGGGGTTTCGAATGTGAAGGCGTTTGGGGGGGGGGCAGGATTGGAATGTGAAGTTGTTGGGTGGGGGGGCAAGTTTGGAATGTGAAGGCGATGGGGGGGAGGTTTGGAATGTGAAGTTGTTGGGGGGGGTTTGGAATGTGAAGGTGTTGGGGGGTGAGGTTTGGAATGTGAAGGTGTTGGGGGGTTTGGAATGTGAAGGCGTTGGGGGGGCAGTTTTGGAACGTGAAGGTGTTGTGGGGGGAGCAGTTTTGGAATGTGAAGGTGTTGGGGGGGGGCAGGATTAGAATGTGAAGGTGTTGGGGGGGGGCAGGTTTAGAATGTGAAGGTGTTGGGGGGGGCAGGTTTGGAATGTGAAGGTGTTGGGGGGGGGAAGGTTTGGAATGTGAAGGTGTTGGGGGGGACAGGTTTGGAATGTGAAGGTGTTGGTGGGGGGGCAGGTTTAGAATGTGACGGTGTTGGGGGGGGCAGGTTTAGAATGTGAAGGTGTTGGGGGGGGGAAGGTTTGGAATGTGAAGGTGTTGGGGGGGACAGGTTTGGAATGTGAAGGTGTTGGGGGGGGCAAGGTTTGGAATATGAAGGTGTTGGGGGGGACAGGTTTGGATTGTGAATGTGTTGGGGGGGACAGGTTTGGAATGTGAAGGTGTTGGGGGGGGGCAGGTTTAGAATGTGAAGGTGTTGGGGGGGGCAGGTTTAGAATGTGAAGGTCTTGGGGGTGGCAGGTTCGGAATGTGAAGGTGTTGGGGGGTGGAAGGTTTGGAATGTGAAGGTGTTGGGGGGGACAGGTTTGGAATGTGAAGGTGTTGGGGGGGGGGAAGGTTTGGAATGTGAAGGTGTTGGGGGGGCAGCAGGTTTGGAATGTGAAGGTGTGGGGGGGGACAGGTTTGGAATGTGAAGGTGTTGGGGGGGGCAGGTTTAGAATGTGAAGGTGTTGGGGGGGACAGGTTTGGAATGTGAAGGTGTTGGGTGGGGGAAGGTTTGGAATATGAAGGTGTTGGGGGGGACAGGTTTGGAATGTGAATGTGTTGGGGGGGCAGCAGGTTTGGAATGTGAAGGTGTGGGGGGGGACAGGTTTGGAATGTGAAGGTGTTGGGTGGGGGAAGGTTTGGAATATGAAGGTGTTGGGGGGGGGCAGGTTTGGAATGTGAAGGTGTTGGGTGGGGGAAGGTTTGGAATATGAAGGTGTTGGGGGGGGGCAGGTTTGGAATGTGAAGGTGTTGGGTGGGACAGGTTTGGAATGTGAAGGTTTTTGCCCGGTGGATTGGCGGGGGGGGGGGGGGGGGGGGGGGCAGGTTTTTGTAGGGGCCGGGGGTGGTTCGGGATGTGGGGGGCGAGGTTCGGGCTGTGGGGGGGCGAGGTTCGGGCTGTGGGGGGGCGAGGTTCGGGCTGTGGGGGGGCGAGGTTCGGGCTGTGGGGGGGCGAGGTTCGGGCTGTGGGGGGGCGAGGTTCGGGCTGTGGGGGGGCGAGGTTCGGGCTGTGGGGGGGCGAGGTTCGGGCTGTGGGGGGGCGAGGTTCGGGCTGTGGGGGGGCGAGGTTCGGGCTGTGGGGGGGCGAGGTTCGGGCTGTGGGGGGGCGAGGTTCGGGCTGTGGGGGGGGCGAGGTTCGGGCTGTGGGGGGGCGAGGTTCGGGCTGTGGGGGGGCGAGGTTCGGGCTGTGGGGGGGCGAGGTTCGGGCTGTGGGGGGGCGAGGTTCGGGCTGTGGGGGGGCGAGGTTCGGGCTGTGGGGGGGCGAGGTTCGGGCTGTGGGGGGGCGAGGTTCGGGCTGTGGGGGGGCGAGGTTCGGGCTGTGGGGGGGCGAGGTTCGGGCTGTGGGGGGGCGAGGTTCGGGCTGTGGGGGGGCGAGGTTCGGGCTGTGGGGGGGCGAGGTTCGGGCTGTGGGGGGGCGAGGTTCGGGCTGTGGGGGGGCGAGGTTCGGGCTGTGGGGGGGCGAGGTTCGGGCTGTGGGGGGGCGAGGTTCGGGCTGTGGGGGGGCGAGGTTCGGGCTGTGGGGGGGCGAGGTTCGGGCTGTGGGGGGGCGAGGTTCGGGCTGTGGGGGGGCGAGGTTCGGGCTGTGGGGGGCGAGGTTCGGGCTGTGGGGGGGCGAGGTTCGGGCTGTGGGGGGGCGAGGTTCGGGCTGTGGGGGGGCGAGGTTCGGCTGTGGGGGGGCGAGGTTCGGGCTGTGGGGGGGCGAGGTTCGGGCTGTGGGGGGGCGAGGTTCGGGCTGTGAGGGGGCGAGGTTCGGGCTGTGGGGGGGCGAGGTTCGGGCTGTGGGGGGGCGAGGTTCGGGCTGTGGGGGGGCGAGGTTCGGGCTGTGGGGGGGCGAGGTCCGTGCGTGGGGGCGAGGTTTGTGTGTGGGGGCGAGGTTTGTGTGTGGGGGGGAGGTTTGTGTGTGGGGGGAAGGTTTGTGTGGTGGGGGGGGAGGTTTGTGTGGGGGGGGGAGGTTTGGGGGGGGGTTCGGGATGTGAGGGGGGGGGGTTCGGGATGTGAGCGGGGCGGGTTCGGGATGTGAGCGGGGCGGGTTCGGGATGTGAGGGGGGGTTCGGGATGTGAGGGGGGGGGGTTCGGGATGTGAGGGGGGGGGGTTCGGGATGTGAGGGGGGGTTCGGGATGTGAGCGGGGGGGGTTCGGGATGTGAGCGGGGGGGGTTCGGGATGTGAGCGGGGGGGGTTCGGGATGTGAGCGGGGGTTCGGGATGTGAGGGGGGGTTCGGGATGTGAGGGGGGGTTCGGGATGTGAGGGGGGGTTCGGGATGTGAGGGGGGGTTCGGGATGTGAGGGGGGGTTCGGGATGTGAGCGGGGGGGGGGTTCGGGATGTGAGCGGGGGGGGGGTTCGGGATGTGAGCGGGGGGGGGTTCGGGATGTGGGGGGGGGGGTTCGGGATGTGAGCGGGGGGGGTTCGGGATGTGAGCGGGGGGGGGGGGTTCGGGATGTGAGGGGGGGGGGGGGTTCGGGATGTGAGGGGGGGGTGGGGATGTGAGGGGGGGGGTCGGGATGTGAGGGGGGGGTCGGGATGTGAGGGGGGGGTCGGGATGTGAGGGGGGGGTCGGGATGTGAGGGGGGGTTCGGGATGTGAGGGGGGGTCGGGATGTGAGGGGGGGGTCGGGATGTGAGGGGGGGGGGGTCGGGATGTGAGGGGGGGGTCGGGATGTGAGGGGGGGGTCGGGATGTGAGGGGGGGTCGGGATGTGAGGGGGGGGTCGGGATGTGAGGGGGGGGTCGGGATGTGAGGGGGGGGTCGGGATGTGAGGGGGGGGTCGGGATGTGAGGGGGGGGGTCGGGATGTGAGGGGGGGGGTCGGGATGTGAGGGGGGGTTCGGGATGTGAGGGGGGGTTCGGGATGTGAGGGGGGGCAGGTTTGGGGGGGTTCGGGATGTGAGGGGGGGTTCGGGATGTGAGGGGGGGTTCGGGATGTGAGGGGGGGTTCGGGATGTGAGGGGGGCAGGTTTGGGGGGGGTTCGGGATGTGAGGGGGGGTTCGGGATGTGAGGGGGGGTTCGGGATGTGAGGGGGCGTTCGGGATGTGAGGGGGGGTTCGGGATGTGAGGGGGGGCAGGTTTGGGGGGGGTTCGGGATGTGAGGGGGGGTTCGGGATGTGAGGGGGGGTTCGGGATGTGAGGGGGGGTTCGGGATGTGAGGGGGGGTTCGGGATGTGAGGGGGGGCAGGTTTGGGGGGGGTTCGGGATGTGAGGGGGGGGTTCGGGATGTGAGGGGGGGTTCGGGATGTGAGGGGGGGTTCGGGATGTGAGGGGGGGTTCGGGATGTGAGGGGGGGGTCGGGATGTGAGGGGGGGGTCGGGATGTGGGGGGGGGGTCGGGATGTGAGGGGGGGTTCGGGATGTGAGGGGGGGGTCGGGATGTGAGGGGGGGGTCGGGATGTGAGGGGGGGGTCGGGATGTGAGGGGGGGGTCGGGATGTGAGGGGGGGGTCGGGATGTGAGGGGGGGGTCGGGATGTGAGGGGGGGGTCGGGATGTGAGCGGGGGGGGTTCGGGATGTGAGGGGGGGGGGGTTCGGGATGTGAGGGGGGGGGGGTTCGGGATGTGAGGGGGGGGGGTTCGGGATGTGAGGGGGGGGGGTTCGGGATGTGAGGGGGGGGGGTTCGGGATGTGAGGGGGGGGGGTTCGGGATGTGAGCGGGGGGGGTCGGGATGTGGGGGGGGGGGGGGTCGGGATGTGGGGGGGGGGGGTCGGGATGTGGGGGGGGGGGGTTCGGGATGTGAGGGGGGGCAGGTTTGGGGGGGGTTCGGGATGTGAGGGGGGGTTCGGGATGTGAGGGGGGGTTCGGGATGTGAGGGGGGGTTCGGGATGTGAGGGGGGGTTCGGGATGTGAGGGGGGGTTCGGGATGTGAGGGGGGGGTCGGGATGTGAGGGGGGGTTCGGGATGTGAGGGGGGGGTCGGGATGTGAGGGGGGGCAGGTTTGGGGGGGGTTCGGGATGTGAGGGGGGGTTCGGGATGTGAGGGGGGGCAGGTTTGGGGGGGGTTCGGGATGTGAGGGGGGGTTCGGGATGTGAGGGGGGGTTCGGGATGTGAGGGGGGGTTCGGGATGTGAGGGGGGGTTCGGGATGTGAGGGGGGGTTCGGGATGTGAGGGGGGGTTCGGGATGTGAGGGGGGGCAGGTTTGGGGGGGGTTCGGGATGTGAGGGGGGGGTTCGGGATGTGAGGGGGGGTTCGGGATGTGAGGGGGGGTTCGGGATGTGAGGGGGGGTTCGGGATGTGAGGGGGGGGGTTCGGGATGTGAGGGGGGGTTCGGGATGTGAGGGGGGGTTCGGGATGTGAGGGGGGGGTCGGGATGTGAGGGGGGGGTCGGGATGTGAGGGGGGGGTCGGGATGTGAGGGGGGGTTCGGGATGTGAGGGGGGGTTCGGGATGTGAGGGGGGGTTCGGGATGTGAGGGGGGGTTCGGGATGTGAGGGGGGGGGTTCGGGATGTGAGGGGGGGTTCGGGATGTGAGGGGGGTTCGGGATGTGAGGGGGGGGTCGGGATGTGAGGGGGGGGTCGGGATGTGAGGGGGGGGTCGGGATGTGAGGGGGGGGTCGGGATGTGAGGGGGGGTTCGGGATGTGAGGGGGGGTTCGGGATGTGAGGGGGGGGGTCGGGATGTGAGGGGGGGGTCGGGATGTGAGGGGGGGGTCGGGATGTGAGGGGGGGGGTCGGGATGTGAGGGGGGGTTCGGGATGTGAGGGGGGGTTCGGGATGTGAGGGGGGGTCGGGATGTGAGGGGGGGCAGGTTTGGGGGGGGTTCGGGATGTGAGGGGGGGTTCGGGATGTGAGCGGGGGGGGGTTCGGGATGTGGGGGGGGGTTCGGGATGTGAGGGGGGGGGGTTCGGGATGTGAGGGGGGGGGGTTCGGGATGTGAGGGGGGGGGGTTCGGGATGTGAGCGGGGGGGGTCGGGATGTGAGGGGGGGTTCGGGATGAGAGGGGGGGTTCGGGATGTGAGGGGGGGTTCGGGATGTGAGGGGGGGTTCGGGATGTGAGGGGGGGGGGTCGGGATGTGGGGGGGGGGGGTTCGGGATGTGAGGGGGGGCAGGTTTGGGGGGGGTTCGGGATGTGAGGGGGGGTTCGGGATGTGAGGGGGGTTCGGGATGTGAGGGGGGGTTCGGGATGTGAGGGGGGGTTCGGGATGTGAGGGGGGGTTCGGGATGTGAGCGGGGGGGGGGTTCGGATGTGAGCGGGGGGGGGGGTTCGGGATGTGAGCGGGGGGGGGGGGGGGGGTTCGGGATGTGAGCGGGGGGGGGGTTCGGGATGTGAGCGGGGGGGGGGTTCGGGATGTGAGCGGGGGGGGGTGTTCGGGATGTGAGCGGGGGGGGTCGGGATGTGAGGGGGGGGGTCGGGA
This sequence comes from Carcharodon carcharias, assembly GCF_017639515.1. Taxonomy (NCBI): domain Eukaryota; kingdom Metazoa; phylum Chordata; class Chondrichthyes; order Lamniformes; family Lamnidae; genus Carcharodon; species Carcharodon carcharias. The sequence continues at coordinate 1,410,890 of NC_054492.1, read as the reverse complement.
TGTGAGCGGGGGGGGTCGGGATGTGAGCGGGGGGGGTTCGGGATGTGAGGGGGGGTTCGGGATGTGAGGGGGGGTTCGGGATGTGAGGGGGGGTTCGGGATGTGAGGGGGGGGTTCGGGATGTGAGCGGGGGGGGGTTCGGGATGTGAGGGGGGGGGGTTCGGGATGTGAGGGGGGGGGGTTCGGGATGTGAGGGGGGGGGTTCGGGATGTGAGGGGGGGTTCGGGATGTGAGGGGGGGGGGGTTCGGGATGTGAGGGGGGGGGTCGGGATGTGAGGGGGGGGTTCGGGATGTGAGGGGGGGTTCGGGATGTGAGGGGGGGTTCGGGATGTGAGGGGGGGTTCGGGATGTGAGTGGGGGGGGGTTCGGGATGTGAGCGGGGGGGGGTTCGGGATGTGAGGGGGGGGTCGGGATGTGAGGGGGGGTTCGGGATGTGAGGGGGGGGGTCGGGATGTGAGGGGGGGGGTTCGGGATGTGAGGGGGGGGTTCGGGATGTGAGCGGGGGGGGGGTTCGGGATGTGAGGGGGGGGTCGGGATGTGAGGGGGGGGTCGGGATGTGAGGGGGGGTTCGGGATGTGAGGGGGGGTTCGGGATGTGGGGGGGGGGGTTCGGGATGTGAGGGGGGGTTCGGGATGTGGGGGGGGGTTCGGGATGTGAGGGGGGGGCAGGTTTGGGGGGGGTTCGGGATGTGAGGGGGGGTTCGGGATGTGAGGGGGGGTTCGGGATGTGAGGGGGGGTTCGGGATGTGAGCGGGGGTTCGGGATGTGAGGGGGGGGGGGTCGGGATGTGAGGGGGGGTTCGGGATGTGAGGGGGGGGGGTCGGGATGTGAGGGGGGGTTCGGGATGTGAGGGGGGGTTCGGGATGTGAGGGGGGGGGGGGTCGGGATGTGAGGGGGGGTTCGGGATGTGAGGGGGGGTTCGGGATGTGAGGGGGGGTTCGGGATGTGAGGGGGGGTTCGGGATGTGAGGGGGGGGTCGGGATGTGAGGGGGGGGGTCGGGATGTGGGGGGGGTTCGGGATGTGAGGGGGGGCAGGTTTGGGGGGGTTCGGGATGTGAGGGGGGGGTTCGGGATGTGAGGGGGGGGGTTCGGGATGTGGGGGGGGGGGTTCGGGATGTGGGGGGGGGGGTTCGGGATGTGGGGGGGGGGTTCGGGATGTGGGGGGGGGGTTCGGGATGTGGGGGGGGGGGTTCGGGATGTGAGGGGGGGGGTTCGGGATGTGGGGGGGGGGGTTCGGGATGTGAGGGGGGGTTCGGGATGTGAGGGGGGGTTCGGGATGTGGGGGGGGGTTCGGGATGTGGGGGGGGGGTTCGGGATGTGAGGGGGGGTTCGGGATGTGGGGGGGGGTTCGGGATGTGAGGGGGGGGCAGGTTTGGGGGGGTTCGGGATGTGAGGGGGGGTTCGGGATGTGGGGGGGGGGTTCGGGATGTGAGGGGGGGTTCGGGATGTGGGGGGGGGGGTCGGGATGTGGGGGGGGCAGGTTTGGGGGGGGTCGGGATGTGAGGGGGGGGTCGGGATGTGGGGGGGGCAGGTTTGGGGGGGTTCGGGATGTGAGGGGGGGCAGGTTTGGGGGGGTTCGGGATGTGTGGGGGGGGGTCGGGATGTGAGGGGGGGGCAGGTTTGGGGGGGTTCGGGATGTGAGGGGGGGTTCGGGATGTGGGGGGGGGTTCGGGATGTGAGGGGGGGCAGGTTTGGGGGGGTTCGGGATGTGTGGGGGGGGGTCGGGATGTGAGGGGGGGGGCAGGTTTGGGGGGGTTCGGGATGTGGGGGGGGTTCGGGATGTGAGCGGGGGGGGGTTCGGGATGTGAGGGGGGGGTCGGGATGTGGGGGGGGGTTCGGGATGTGGGGGGGGGGGTCGGGATGTGGGGGGGCAGGTTTGGGGGGGTTCGGGATGTGAGGGGGGTTCGGGATGTGGGGGGGGCAGGTTTGGGGGGGTTCGGGATGTGGGGGGGGTTCGGGATGTGAGCGGGGGGGGGTTCGGGATGTGAGGGGGGGGTCGGGATGTGGGGGGGGGTTCGGGATGTGAGGGGGGGGGTCGGGATGTGGGGGGGGGTTCGGATGTGGGGGGGGGGGTCGGGATGTGGGGGGGGGGGGTCGGGATGTGGGGGGGGGCAGGTTTGGGGGGGTTCGGGATGTGAGGGGGGTTCGGGATGTGGGGGGGGCAGGTTTGGGGGGGTTCGGGATGTGAGGGGGGGTTCGGGATGTGGGGGGGGCAGGTTTGGGGGGGTTCGGGATGTGAGGGGGGGTTCGGGATGTGGGGGGGGGTTCGGGATGTGAGGGGGGGTTCGGGATGTGGGGGGGGGTTCGGATGTGGGGGGGGTTCGGGATGTGAGGGGGGGTTCGGGATGTGGGGGGGGCAGGTTTGGGGGGGTTCGGGATGTGAGGGGGGGTTCGGGATGTGGGGGGGGGCAGGTTTGGGGGGGGTTCGGGATGTGAGGGGGGGTTCGGGCTGTGGGGGGGGGTTCGGGATGTGAGGGGGGGTTCGGGATGTGGGGGGGGGTTCGGGATGTGGGGGGGGGTTCGGGATGTGAGGGGGGGTTCGGGATGTGGGGGGGGGTTCGGGATGTGAGGGGGGGTTCGGGATGTGGGGGGGGGTTCGGGATGTGGGGGGGGGTTCGGGATGTGAGGGGGGGTTCGGGACTCACCAGATGCGGTTGTTGTTGAACAGGAGACTCTTTAATCTCCGCAGCAGCGGGAACCCGTCCATTTTGCGGATTTCATTGTCTGAGAAATCGATGCAGTCAAATTGGTCCAGAGTCGCCCCCAAATTCTCCACAACCGGGATCTTGTAACCTGCAAACCCGCAAAAACCATCAGAGACTGAACCAGAAACACACAACTCCGAGTGTGACCCGGGGGGGGTGGGGGTGGGGGAGGGGCTGGTCGGGGTGGGGGCCTGTCCTTGAACCGCGCTTTTATTTGAAGTCCGCCGACAATCTGAGCCCTGCGGCCCGGCCATTCCGCCGCCCTCTCGCTCTCTCACCCCGCAGGTCGAGCTCCCGGTCCCGCACGGGGTTGGTGTATTGAGCCGCCAACTCGATCAGCTCAGCCGTCAGCTTCACCATGATGGCCCTCAGTCCCACAGTGCACTGCGCCCGGGGCGGGGCCTCACTCCCACAGTGCACCGCGCCCGGGGCGGGGCCTCACTCCCACAGTGCACTGCGCCCGGGGCGGGGCCTCACTCCCACAGTGCACCGCGCCCGGGGCTGGGCCTCACTCCCACAGTGCACTGCGCCCGGGGCGGGGCCTCACTCCCACAGTGCACCGCGCCCGGGGCTGGGCCTCACTCCCACAGTGCACCGCGCCCGGGGCTTGCTGTGGGAGGAGCCAGGTTGAGAGGGTTGGATTTTGGTTGTGATATTGGGAATGTGCCTAAATGATGGTGATTGTCAGGAATGAGTGGGAGTAGATCCTGTTCATTATTATCATGGCTGCTCCTGGGTTCCATTTTCTTGCCTGATCTTCATATCCATTAATTCCCTGAGAAACTAAAGTTCTCTCCATCCCAGTCTTCATTCTCCTCAATCCTGGAGCATCCACCAAATATTCACAATCCTTTGGGTGAAGTAATTTCTCCTCATCTCAGCCCCTTATCCTGAGACTGAGCCCCCGTGTTTTAGACTCTCCGACCACTGGAAACAATCTCTCAGCGTTCACCCTATCAAACCCCTTCAGAAATGTGTAGGTTTCAGTCAGATCCCCTCTCCTTCTTCTAAACTCCAGAGAATTTAAAAACAAAAACAGAAAATGCTGGAAAAACTCAGCAGGTCTGACAGCCTCTGTGGAGAGAATAGCAGTTAACGTTTCGAGTCCGAATGACTCTTCAGAGCTTTTATCCAGAGAATATAGACTCAATTTACTCTTATAGACTCTTCAGACCATGAACTCTCTCCCCCATCTTCACCATTTTTTTTCAAAATTTGTAAATTTTGTATCCACTTATTTTTATTTATTTTCATTTTTATTCTTTATTTTACCCCCTTTTCAATCCTTTCTCCCCAACCACCCCCTGGAGGGGGTGGGGTGGGGCAGAGAGATACACCTGGTTGAGGGGGTATGGGGATGTGGAGGAGATACTCCTGGGGATTCTAGGAGATACTCCCAAGAAGGGGAGGTTGGAGGAGGTACACCTGGGCATGGAAACATAAATCTGGAGGGAGAGGAGATATATCCAGTGGAGGATGGGAGGGGATTCGCCCAGAGAGTCAGGGAGATAAACCTGGGGGAGTGATTCACCCAGGGACCCAGATCGAGGGATGTTTGGAGATACATGGGGTGAGATACACCCAAGGAGGAATTGATGCATCAGCTGATTAATGAAATGAGTGAACAGGCAGGGAAAATGAGGTGAACAATAGACTATACCAGTCTTCCTCCTTCGGATGATGTGGTCAGTCTTCCCATAACCTGTTTACTACTGCCCTCTGCTGGTCACTGCAAACAAATGTAGTCTCGTTTGCACATGCAAGACAGTGCTTTTAGACAACATACAACCTAAGGTCTTATAAGTCATTAATTTGTAGGTAAGCTCAAAACATTGTAGTGTTTATGTATATCACTAATAATCCAGAGAACATGTGTTCAAATCCTACCATGGCAGTTCTTTTTAAACTGGATAAATATGATAAGCTGAAATCATTAAAGAAAATGAGTGTGAAACTTGGATTGTGAAAACCCAACCAGGTCCCTATTGTCCATTTGAGGATCAAACTTGTTTTTTCCAACCTGGTCTGCACTCCCCGACTATCCTCCTGACAACCTGACTACCTCCTGACTACATCCCTGGCCACCACCCCAATCCCTGACTGCCCTTCCGACTATGAATTAATTTCAGGGGTCCTCTTACCTAATGACCGTAAACAAATTGAAAAGGACTAAAACCAGTCACTGCATTAGGAGCGTCTCTAATAGCAAATAACAAGAATGGAATCCCCTATCCCAATCCTGTGGATAATCCTGACAGTTTGCTCTCATCACAGTTTTTAAAGTTTGCTGCCGTCTTTCCAAAGCTCCTTGTGACTCCGGATGAGAAGCTGCTGACTTAAACCGTTTTATCCCCAAACTGTTCATTACTTCCTTAAACAGCTGTGATATAAAGTTTGACCCTAACCTGATTGTATTTCCTTAGGTAAACCATATCTTGTAAAACATTTAATTAACTCATCTCCAATCTTCTTTGTTGTAATATTTCTTAAAGGTATCGCTTCAGGGAACCTGGTAGAGTAATTTTTCTGTAACTCCATTAACCTCCTTGAGTTAAACACTTCAGCTGTATTGTCCTATAGTCTTTCCTCCTGAACAATGTTATCAAACACAATGCCAGTGTTGTGGTATCTTTGACAAATGAACCACAGGAGGCTCAGGTACAGGTCACGATCATTTATTCGAGAAATTGCAAGGAGAGAACCATCTCAAGGTAGCTTGAGATAGCACTCTGCTAAATTACAAGTGTTCAGCATATGTATACTTTACTGACCACGTACACCTCTGGCATCAGGTACATCCCACTTTTCACCCAGGCAGAGACCTTCCCTCCTATCAAAGCTGGAACTATCCGTCCTTCCCCTATCTGTTGAAAAGCACACTTAATCTTAGTTGTTTTCCAACCTAAGTCTCCAGTCTGACTCCCAGGACACCCAATCTATATTATTTTTAATTCCTTCATGTCCAGTCTAGCTCCCAGGACCTTGCTGGTGATTGCAAACCCTGCGGGTGTACAGAGTTCTTCTGGTTTAACGGTTTAATTGTTTAACTGTTGATTTACTGGTTTGCGCTGGCCTGCCTGTAGATTCTAATTTAAGTAATTTATTGCCTTCTAATGAATTCTCCCTTACCAGAAATTCTCACTTACTTTCTTCCCTCTAACACCAGCTAATTGGATTTTGACACTTCCTTCTTGCCTTTGAACTGTCTGCCCTCTTTGTTTATCTTGTTCTTCCCGATGAACTTTTGATCTTGGTGTAACATATTCAGGAAACAATCCAGGATGTTCCTTCTGTAGCACTTTGATTGAAAACACTTCTACAGGCTGCTGAACTACCCTAGGCATCACCCACACTTGTGATCCAGCTATATAATTACGCTGCATAAATTGAACCCCTGCAATGGGCAATTTTTCCACTACTCCAACAATTACTTCACCTGTCCTCCATTGGCTCTTTAAATTTACCTTCCACAACGGAATAGATTAAGCATCTCCATGAACCCCACTTATTATCACCCGCTCCTGCAATACTCCCTCTGAACAACAAATATCACTATCACACAACTTTAAAGATTGACTAGTCCCTGTGTCTCAAAATTTTGACATCTTTACCTATTTCACCCTTCACACACAAAGTCTTTAAACATTTCTGCAACCTGCTCCTCAGAATTCTCTTGGGTAAATTGTGAACACATTCCCACTTCTTTACCTATCACTAATTCTCCCTGTTTTACCTGTACACAAACCACTGTTTTTTCCTGTGCCTGAACCTTAGAACCCACAGCACTTTTATTTCCAGAACTTTTCTGTATCTCAATAATTCCAACAGATTTTTCTTGCAATTTCCAACAAACTGATTTCATGGGCTCCACTTTATTACAATGAAAACACCTCAATTTTCAAATGTCACTCCTACCTTCAGCACCTTCCTTTTTATTCTGAGAAAAAACTTCCTGGGAATTCCCAGCTACTCCTCTTCCCTGACTACCTACCTTCCTTTCACTTTCCCACTTCCTATCCTTTTCTGATTTGAAAGGATGACAAAAAAAGGTTTAGCTCAATGAACTAACTCAATCATCAGCTATCTCTGCTGCTTGTCTTACAGAATCAACCCTCTGTTCCTCCATATAAGTTCTCACTACCAAAGGGATCGAGTCTTTAAATTCCTCCAAAAAAATTACTTCCCTAAGAACTGCATAGGGTGTTTCTGTTTTTAACGCCCGTATCCACCAGTCAAAATTACTTTCTTTTACTCTCTCAAATTCAATATAAGTTTTCCCAGACTGTTTTCTCATATTCTTAAATTTCTGCCTGTAGGCTTCAGGAACCAACTCATATGCACTCAAAATAGCCTTTTTCACCACATCATAATTTACTGATACCTCTTCAGACAGCAAAGTGTATACCTCATGCGCTCTACCCAGCAACTTAGACTGTAATGATAATGTCCAGTACTCCTGTGGCAATTTCATCTGTTCAGCTATCTTCCCAAGTGAAATAAAGAATGCTTCAATATCTTTTTCCTCAAACTTTGGAAGGGCTTGTACAAATCTAAACATCTCCCACTGGGTTTTAGGTTAAAGGTTTTTCATCATCAGGACTCTCCTCAGAATCTGAGATCTCTTTTTTAACTTCCAGCCTTTTAAGCATGTATTCTTTCTCTCTGTTCCCTGAAATTCCAGTTCCAGCTTCCTTTCTTTCTCCTGCCTTTCTGCTTGCTCCCTTTTAAAAGCCATTTCTCTTTGCTTCTAATTCAAGTTTTTTTTTCAGTTCCTTTGCTTGTTCAGATTCAAGCTTCTTCATTTCAAACTGAAGTCTCACTACCTCCAGCTGTGTCAGGTTTCACTTCCAACTGTAGATGTTGTGCTATACTTTTAATTATATCTGATTTCCTAGCCCCCGCAGATAACCCCAATTTTATCTTATCTGCAAACTCTGTTAACTTACTCTTGGTCATTTTTTCCAACCCAATCAGAGTTATACCTTCTAATCCCAGACAAGCCTTAGCAATTGCCAAAGCCATCTTGCATTCTCACCACTTATATAAAAAAAACCTCACCAATTCCTGAATTCAAAGTGTTTCTCGTACTCATAACCTTAAGATTCACCAATTCCAAACCAGTCAAGGAATTACAAATATTATCCTGGCGAGAGGCTCCAGTTGTTATGACACAGCAGTTGGTAAAGATGGAGTTATTTAAAATCCCAGAGGGAAACTTTAAACAACTGTCATCACCTATATTTTCAACTGGTATGTTTGAGATGCAGCTCTGAATTCAGAAATGAAACCACCAAGCCTCTAGTGGTTTTTTATATCAATTAAATTAAACATTTATTAATTTGACAACAAATTTAAACACATACACATGTCTACAAATTACTTCCATAATCACTTTTAAACAAATGCCCAAATTAATCACTCCCAGGTAAATCTTCCCCAAGGCAGTAATAACCTATAGACTTAAACAGATGCCAGGCAAAGCACATTTTACCTTACAAGTTCAAAATCAGCTTCCTTCACAGACAGTTGTAGGCTTACAGGCTGCTTACATCTTCCATGGCTCTGACTTATACACCCCAAACTCTTTTCTGTATATACCTTGCCTTCCCTTTGAATGCAAATTTTCAGTGTATCACCAGGCCCTTTGAACTCCACCTCTTCTAACAATACAATTCCTTTCATAGCACCAATTTTTTTTAGAAATATAAACATATTGCTCAGTGTCTCCTAGCTAGGTGCAAGATTTCACCCCCAGTCTTTCAATCATTTATCCAACAAAATGCAAATCCACCCTTTACCTTTCTGTTTAACATCTCAGAAGTACTATACATCAAAGCACCCAGCCTAGCTGGCTTCAACTCAATTAACACACACACACAAAACCACTAACACAGACACTACTACAAGTCCAATTTAAAATAATTTCCAATAACATTATATACATTAATTGCTTCATGACGACCCCAACTTCACCCCACCCCACATCTTCCCCACCTAACCCTATCTTCTCTGCCCCCCATGTTCCCCCGCCCCCATCTTTCCCCCTGCCCCCATCGGGGGAGAGGGAAAGGGGGTGATACCATCGGGGGGGGGAGGGGGGCAAGGTGGAATGGGTGTGGGATACACTCAGAGGGGAAAGGGGTGGTTACAGTCAGAGGGACGGGGGATCTACACTCGGGGTGGGGGGGGGGAAGGAGGTGATACACTCGGGGGAGGGGAAAGCAGGTAGAGACACCCAGGGGAAAGGGGGAAGCGGGGAGATACACTCGGAGAAGGGGGGAGATACACTCAGATTCCCCCATCTTCCCCCTTCCCATCTTCCCCACTGCCTCCATCTTTCCCCCTCCCCCATTTTCCCACCCATACCCTCCTCCAATCTTCCCTCCACCCTCCCCATCTTTCCCTCCAACCCCATCTTGCCCCCTACCTCCATCTTCCCCCACCCCCTCCCCCTCATTACCCCTACCTCATCCCCATCTCCCTTCCCCATCTTCCTGCCCACCCGCATCTTCACCCCACCCTCATTTTCCACATACCATCCATCTTGTCCCCTGCCTCACATCTTCCCCTCTTCCCCATTCCCCCTGCCTCATCCCATCTTTCCTCTCTCTCCACCACCCATCTTTCCCCGCACCCCATCCCTCCATCTTCCCTCTCCCCCATTTTCCCCCTCCCCTCATATTTTACCCCAGTACCCCCATCTTTCAGCACCACCCATCTTCCCCCCTCCTCCCATTGTCCACACCTGCCCCCATCTTTTCCCCTCCCATCTTCCGCCCTCCCCCCATCTTCCACCCCCTTTCCCCATCATCTCCCCCACTCCCTCATCGTTCACCCCCACCCCATGTGCCCCCTCCCCCCCGTCTTGCCTCATCCCTCCCCACCCTCTCCTCAACTTTCTCCCACACCCAACCCCCATCTCCACCCAACCCCTCCAATCTTTCCCCCAACACCCCCAACTTTCTCCCTCCCTCCTCTCCCCCATCCTTCCCCTCACCCCTCCCCACCTATTCCCACACCCACCCATCTTCCCCCTCCCCATCTTCTTCCCTCCGCCCATCCTTCCCCCCACCACCTCCCACATCTTCTCCCCCACTCTCTCCCCCACAACCCCTTTCCTCATCTTTCCCCCCAAATCCCCATCTTTCCCTCACCTCCGACTCCCATCTTTCGCCCTCACCCCACGCCCAACACTCTCCCCTTTCCTGCCTATCCCACACCTTCCCCTCAACTTTGCCCCAAACCCTCCCCCGCCCATGTCCCCCCCACCAACCCATCATTCCCCACAGCCCCCCCATCTTTCCATCTTTCCCACCTAACCCCATCTTATCTGTCTCACCCGATCTTCAATCTTGCCCCCTGAGCCCCTATCTTTCCCCATCCCCCCCATCGGGGTAGAGGGCAGGGGGAATTACGCTTGGGGGTGGGAGGGTGATATGGGGAGAGATACACACAGGGGAATCTAGATTCGGGGGGAAGGGGGGGAGATATGCTCCAGGGAAAGCGGGGAGATACACTCGTGTAAAGGGGGGGATACACTCGGGGGAAGCGGGAGATGCACTCAGGGGGATGGGGGAGATTCACTCGAGGAAACTTGGGAAGGGGGAGATTCACTCGGGGGGAAGGTGGAGATACACTTGGGGGGAAGGTGGGAAGGGGGAGATTTACTCGGGGGGAAGGTGGAGATACACTTGGGGGAAGGTGGGAAGGGGGAGATTTACTCGGGGGGAAGGTGGAGATACACTTGGGGGGAAGGTGGGAAGGGGGAGATTTACTCGGGGGGAAGGTGGAGATTCACTCGAGGAAAGTTGGGAAGGGGGAGATTTACTCGGGGGGAAGGTGGAGATACACTTGGGGGGAAGGTGGGAAGGGGGAGATTTACTCGGGGGGAAGGTGGAGATACACTTGGGGGGAAGGTGGGAAGGGGGAGATTTACTCGGGGGGAAGGTGGAGATACACTTGGGGGGAAGGTGGGAAGGGGGAGATTTACTCGGGGGGAAGGTGGAGATTCACTCGAGGAAAGTTGGGAAGGGGGAGATTTACTCGGGGGGAAGGTGGAGATACACTTGGGGGGAAGGTGGGAAGGGGGAGATTTACTCGGGGGGAAGGTGGAGATACACTTGGGGGGAAGGTGGGAAGGGGGAGATTTACTCGGGGGGAAGGTGGAGATACAATTGGGGGGAAGGTGGGAAGGGGGAGATTTACTCGGGGGGAAGGTGGAGATACACTTGGGGGGAAGGTGGGAAGGGGGAGATTTACTCGGGGGGAAGGTGGAGATACACTTGGGGGGAAGGTGGGAAGGGAGAGATTCACTCGGGGGGGAAGGTGGAGATACACTTGGGGGGAAGGTGGGAAGGGGGAGATTTACTCGGGGGGAAGGTGGAGATACACTTGGGGGGAAGGTGGGAAGGGGGAGATTTACTCGGGGGGAAGGTGGAGATACACTTGGGGGGAAGGTGGGAAGGGGGAGATTTACTCGGGGGGAAGGTGGAGATACACTTGGGGGGAAGGTGGGAAGGGGGAGATTTACTCGGGGGGAAGGTGGAGATACACTTGGGGGGAAGGTGGGAAGGGGGAGATTTACTCGGGGGGAAGGTGGAGATACACTTGGGGGGAAGGTGGGAAGGGGGAGATTTACTCGGGGGGAAGGTGGAGATACACTTGGGGGGAAGGTGGGAAGGGGGAGATTTACTCGGGGGGAAGGTGGAGATACACTTGGGGGGAAGGTGGGAAGGGGGAGATTCACTCGGGGGGAAGGTGGAGATACACTTGGGGGGAAGGTGGGAAGGGGGAGATTTACTCGGGGGGAAGGTGGAGATACACTTGGGGGGAAGGTGGGAAGGGGGAGATTCACTCGGGGGGAAGGTGGAGATACACTTGGGGGGAAGGTGGGAAGGGGGAGATTTACTCGGGGGGAAGGTGGAGATACACTTGGGGGAAGGTGGGAAGGGGGAGATTTACTCGGGGGGAAGGTGGAGATACACTTGGGGGGAAGGTGGGAAGGGGGAGATTTACTCGGGGGGAAGGTGGAGATACACTTGGGGGGAAGGTGGGAAGGGGGAGATTTACTCGGGGGGAAGGTGGAGATTCACTCGAGGAAGTTGGGAAGGGGGAGATTTACTCGGGGGGAAGGTGGAGATACATTTGGGGGGAAGGTGGGAAGGGGGAGATTTACTCGGGGGGAAGGTGGAGATACACTTGGGGGGAAGGTGGGAAGGGGGAGATTTACTCGGGGGGAAGGTGGAGATACACTTGGGGGGAAGGTGGGAAGGGGGAGATTTACTCGGGGGGAAGGTGGAGATACACTTGGGGGGAAGGTGGGAAGGGGGAGATTTACTCGGGGGGAAGGTGGAGATACACTTGGGGGGAAGGTGGGAAGGGGGAGATTCACTCGGGGGGAAGGTGGAGATACACTTGGGGGGAAGGTGGGAAGGGGGAGATTTACTCGGGGGGAAGGTGGAGATACAATTGGGGGGAAGGTGGGAAGGGGGAGATTTACTCGGGGGGAAGGTGGAGATACACTTGGGGGGAAGGTGGGAAGGGGGAGATTTACTCGGGGGGAAGGTGGAGATACACTTGGGGGGAAGGTGGGAAGGGGGAGATTCACTCGGGGGGAAGGTGGAGATACACTTGGGGGGAAGGTGGGAAGGGGGAGATTTACTCGGGGGGAAGGTGGAGAAACACTTGGGGGGAAGGTGGGAAGGGGGAGATTTACTCGGGGGGAAGGTGGAGATACACTTGGGGGGAAGGTGGGAAGGGGGAGATTTACTCGGGGGGAAGGTGGAGATACACTTGGGGGGAAGGTGGGAAGGGGGAGATTTACTCGGGGGGAAGGTGGAGATACACTTGGGGGGAAGGTGGGAAGGGGGAGATTAACTCGGGGGGAAGGTGGAGATACACTTGGGGGGAAGGTGGGAAGGGGGAGATTCACTCGGGGGGAAGGTGGAGATACACTTGGGGGGAAGGTGGGAAGGGGGAGATTTACTCGGGGGGAAGGTGGAGATACACTTGGGGGGAAGGTGGGAAGGGGGAGATTTACTCGGGGGGAAGGTGGAGATACACTTGGGGGAAAGGTGGGAAGGGGGAGATTTACTCGGGGGGAAGGTGGAGATACACTTGGGGGGAAGGTGGGAAGGGGGAGATTTACTCGGGGGGAAGGTGGAGATACACTTGGGGGGAAGGTGGGAAGGGGGAGATTTACTCGGGGGGAAGGTGGAGATACACTTGGGGGGAAGGTGGGAAGGGGGAGATTTACTCGGGGGGAAGGTGGAGATACACTTGGGGGGAAGGTGGGAAGGGGGAGATTTACTCGGGGGGAAGGTGGAGATTCACTTGGGGGGAAGGTGGGAAGGGGGAGATTTACTCGGGGGGAAGGTGGAGATACACTTGGGGGGAAGGTGGGAAGGGGGAGATTCACTCGGGGGGAAGGTGGAGATACACTTGGGGGGAAGGTGGGAAGGGGGAGATTTACTCGGGGGGAAGGTGGAGATACACTTGGGGGGAAGGTGGGAAGGGGGAGATTTACTCGGGGGGAAGGTGGAGATACACTTGGGGGGAAGGTGGGAAGGGGGAGATTTACTCGGGGGGAAGGTGGAGATACACTTGGGGGGAAGGTGGGAAGGGGGAGATTTACTCGGGGGGAAGGTGGAGATACACTTGGGGAGAAGGTGGGAAGGGGGAGATTTACTCGGGGGGAAGGTGGAGATACACTTGGGGGGAAGGTGGGAAGGGGGATATTTACTCGGGGGGAAGGTGGAGATACACTTGGGGGGAAGGTGGGAAGGGGGAGATTTACTCGGGGGGAAGGTGGAGATACACTTGGGGGGAAGGTGGGAAGGGGGAGATTAACTCGGGGGGAAGGTGGAGATACACTTGGGGGGAAGGTGGAAGGGGGAGATTCACTCGGGGGGAAGGTGGAGATACACTTGGGGAGAAGGTGGGAAGGGGGAGATTCACTCGGGGGGAAGGTGGAGATACACTTGGGGGGAAGTTGGGAAGGGGGAGATTTACTCGGGGGGAAGGTGGAGATACACTTGGGGGAAAGGTGGGAAGGGGGAGATTTACTCGGGGGAAGGTGGAGATACACTTGGGGGGAAGGTGGGAAGGGGGAGATTTACTCGGGGGGAAGGTGGAGATACACTTGGGGGGAAGGTGGGAAGGGGGAGATTTACTCGGGGGGAAGGTGGAGATACACTTGGGGGGAAGGTGGGAAGGGGGAGATTTACTCGGGGGGAAGGTGGAGATACACTTGGGGGGAAGGTGGGAAGGGGGAGATTCACTCGGGGGGGAAGGTGGAGATACACTTGGGGGGAAGGTCGATAGGGGGAGATTTACTCGGGGGGAAGGTGGAGATACACTTGGGGGGAAGGTGGGAAGGGGGAGATTCACTCGGGGGGAAGGTGGAGATACACTTGGGGGGAAGGTGGGAAGGGGGAGATTTACTCGGGGGGAAGGTGGAGATACACTTGGGGGGAAGGTGGGAAGGGGGAGATTTACTCGGGGGGAAGGTGGAGATACACTTGGGGGGAAGGTGGGAAGGGGGAGATTTACTCGGGGGGAAGGTGGAGATACACTTGGGGGGAAGGTGGGAAGGGGGAGATTCACTCGGGGGGAAGGTGGAGATACACTTGGGGGGAAGGTGGGAAGGGGGAGATTTACTCGGGGGGAAGGTGGAGATACACTTGGGGGGAAGGTGGGAAGGGGGAGATTTACTCGGGGGGAAGGTGGAGATACACTTGGGGGGAAGGTGGGAAGGGGGAGATTTACTCGGGGGGAAGGTGGAGATACACTTGGGGGAAGGTGGGAAGGGGAGATTCACTCGGGGGGAAGGTGGAGATACACTTGGGGGGAAGGTGGGAAGGGGGAGATTTACTCGGGGGGAAGGTGGAGATACACTTGGGGGGAAGGTGGGAAGGGGGAGATTTACTCGGGGGGAAGGTGGAGATACACTTGGGGGGAAGGTGGGAAGGGGGAGATTTACTCGGGGGGAAGGTGGAGATACACTTGGGGGGAAGGTGGGAAGGGGGACATTTACTCGGGGGGGAAGGTGGAGATACACTTGGGGGGAAGGTGGGAAGGGGAGATTTACTCGGGGGGAAGGTGGAGATACACTTGGGGGGAAGGTGGGAAGGGGGAGATTTACTCGGGGGGAAGGTGGAGATACACTTGGGGGGGAAGGTGGGAAGGGGAGATTTACTCGGGGGGAAGGTGGAGATACACTTGGGGGGAAGGTGGGAAGGGGGAGATTTACTCGGGGGGAAGGTGGAGATTCACTGGGGGGAAGGTGGGAAGGGGGAGATTTACTCGGGGGGAAGGTGGAGATACACTTGGGGGGAAGGTGGGAAGGGGGAGATTTACTCGGGGGGGAAGGTGGAGATACACTTGGGGGGAAGGTGGGAAGGGGGAGATTTACTCGGGGGGAAGGTGGAGATACACTTGGGGGGAAGGTGGGAAGGGGGAGATTTACTCGGGGGGAAGGTGGAGATACGCTTGGGGGGAAGGTGGGAAGGGGGAGATTTACTCGGGAGGAAGGTGGAGATACATTTGGGGGGAAGGTGGGAAGGGGGAGATTTACTCGGGGGGAAGGTGGAGATACGCTTGGGGGGAAGGTGGGAAGGGGGAGATTTACTCGGGGGAAGGTGGAGATACACTTGGGGGAAGGTGGGAAGGGGGAGATTTACTCGGGGGGAAGGTGGAGATTCACTTGGGGGGAAGGTGGGAAGGGGGAGATTTACTCGGGGGGAAGGTGGAGATACACTTGGGGGGAAGGTGGGAAGGGGGAGATTCACTCGGGGGGAAGGTGGAGATACACTTGGGGGAAGGTGGGAAGGGGGAGATTTACTCGGGGGGAAGGTGGAGATACACTTGGGGGAAGGTGGGAAGGGGGAGATTTACTCGGGGGGAAGGTGGAGATACACTTGGGGGGAAGGTGGGAAGGGGGAGATTTACTCGGGGGGAAGGTGGAGATACACTTGGGGGGAAGGTGGGAAGGGGGAGATTTACTCGGGGGGAAGGTGGAGATACACTTGGGGGGAAGGTGGGAAGGGGGAGATTTACTCGGGGGGAAGGTGGAGATACACTTGGGGGGAAGGTGGGAAGGGGGAGATTTACTCGGGGGGAAGGTGGAGATACACTTGGGGGGAAGGTGGGAAGGGGGAGATTAACTCGGGGGGAAGGTGGAGATACACTTGGGGGGAAGGTGGGAAGGGGGAGATTCACTCGGGGGGAAGGTGGAGATACATTTGGGGGGAAGGTGGGAAGGGGGAGATTTACTCGGGGGGAAGGTGGAGATACACTTGGGGGGAAGGTGGGAAGGGGGAGATTTACTCGGGGGGAAGGTGGAGATACACTTGGGGGGAAGGTGGGAAGGGGGAGATTTACTCGGGGGGAAGGTGGAGATTCACTTGGGGGGAAGGTGGGAAGGGGGAGATTTACTCGGGGGAAGGTGGAGATACACTTGGGGGGAAGGTGGGAAGGGGGAGATTCACTCGGGGGGAAGGTGGAGATACACTTGGGGGGAAGGTGGGAAGGGGGAGATTTACTCGGGGGGAAGGTGGAGATACACTTGGGGGGAAGGTGGGAAGGGGGAGATTTACTCGGGGGGAAGGTGGAGATACACTTGGGGGGAAGGTGGGAAGGGGGAGATTTACTCGGGGGGAAGGTGGAGATACACTTGGGGGGGAAGGTGGGAAGGGGGAGATTTACTCGGGGGAAGGTGGAGATACACTTGGGGGGAAGGTGGGAAGGGGGAGATTTACTCGGGGGGAAGGTGGAGATACACTTGGGGGGAAGGTGGGAAGGGGGAGATTCACTCGGGGGGAAGGTGGAGATACACTTGGGGGGAAGGTGGGAAGGGGGAGATTTACTCGGGGGGAAGGTGGAGATACACTTGGGGGGAAGGTGGGAAGGGGGAGATTTACTCGGGGGGAAGGTGGAGATACACTTGGGGGGAAGGTGGGAAGGGGGGAGATTTACTCGGGGGGAAGGTGGAGATACACTTGGGGGGAAGGTGGGAAGGGGGAGATTTACTCGGGGGGAAGGTGGAGATACACTTGGGGGGAAGGTGGGAAGGGGGAGATTTACTCGGGGGGAAGGTGGAGATACACTTGGGGGGAAGGTGGGAAGGGGGAGATTTACTCGGGGGGAAGGTGGAGATACACTTGGGGGGAAGGTGGGAAGGGGGAGATTTACTCGGGGGGAAGGTGGAGATACACTTGGGGGGAAGGTGGGAAGGGGGAGATTTACTCGGGGGGGAAGGTGGAGATACACTTGGGGGGAAGGTGGGAAGGGGGAGATTTACTCGGGGGGAAGGTGGAGATACACTTGGGGGGAAGGTGGGAAGGAGGAGATTCACTCGGGGGGAAGGTGGAGATACACTTGGGGGGAAGGTGGGAAGGGGGAGATTCACTCGGGGGGAAGGTGGAGATACACTTGGGGGCAAGGTGGGAAGGGGGAGATTCACTCGGGGGGAAGGTGGAGATACACTTGGGGGGAAGGTGGGAAGGGGGAGATTTACTCGGGGGGAAGGTGGAGATACACTTGGGGGGAAGGTGGGAAGGGGGAGATTCACTCGGGGGAAGGTGGAGATACACTTGGGGGGAAGGTGGGAAGGGGGAGATTCACTCGGGGGGAAGGTGGAGATACACTTGGGGGGAAGGTGGGAAGGGGGGAGATTCACTCGGGGGGAAGGTGGAGATACACTTGGGGGGAAGGGTGGGAAGGGGGAGATTTACTCGGGGGGAAGGTGGAGATACACTTGGGGGGAAGGTGGGAAGGGGGAGATTTACTCGGGGGGAAGGTGGAGATACACTTGGGGGGAAGGTGGGAAGGGGGAGATTTACTCGGGGGGAAGGTGGAGATACACTTGGGGGGAAGTTGGGAAGGGGGAGATTTACTCGGGGGGAAGGTGGAGATACACTTGGGGGGAAGGTGGGAAGGGGGAGATTTACTCGGGGGAAGGTGGAGATACACTTGGGGGGAAGGTGGGAAGGGGGAGATTTACTCGGGGGGAAGGTGGAGATACACTTGGGGGGGAAGGTGGGAAGGGGGAGATTTACTCGGGGGGAAGGTGGATATACACTTGGGGGGAAGGTGGGAAGGGGGAGATTTACTCGGGGGGAAGGTGGAGATACACTTGGGGGGAAGGTGGGAAGGGGGAGATTTACTCGGGGGGAAGGTGGAGTTACACTCGATGGGAAACAGGGCAGATGAATTCGGGGGAAGGGGGGAGATACACTCAGTGGGAAGTGGGGGAGATACACTCAGTGGGAAAGAGGGGAGATACACTTGGGGCGAAGGGGGGAGATATATTTGGGGGGAAGGTGGAGATACACTTGGTGAGAAAGAGGGGAGATACACTCTGTGTGAAGGGGGCAGATACACTTGGGGGGAGGTGGGGGAAACATTCGGTGGGGAAGACGACAGATACACTCGGAGGGAAGGGGGAGATGCACCTGGAGGGAGATACACTCAGTGGGGTGTTACACTTGGTTGAAGAGTGGAAACAGTTTGGGGAAGAAAGGAGATACACTCAGGGGGAAGGGGTGAGATATACTTGGGGAGAAGGGGTGAGATACACTCCATAGAACCATAGAAAAGTTACAGCACAGAAGGAGGCCATTCGGCCCATCTTGTCCATGCCAGCCCGAGGACACCCACGTGCCCTTTCTAACCCCACCTTCCTGCACCCGGCCCATAGCCCTGCGGCTTACAGCACTTTAGGTGCAGATCCAGGTACTTTTTAAAAGAGTTTAGAGTTTCTCCCTCTACCACCAACTTGGGCAGCGAATTCCAGACACCCACTACCCTCTGCGTAAAAAAGTTCTTCCTCATGTCCCCCCTACACCTTCTGCCACTTATCTTGAATCTATGTCCCCTGGTTCTAGAATTCTCCATCAAGGGAAACAATTTTATCCTGTCCACTCTATCTATTCCCCTCATAATTTTGTACACCTCAATCAAGTCACCTCTCAGCTTTCTTTGTTCTAAGGAAAATAACCCCAACCTATCCAATCTCTCCTCGTAGCTACACTTTTCTAACTATGGCAACATTCTTGTAAACCTCCTCTGCACTCTCTCCAGAGCTATTACATCCTTCCTGTAGTGTGGTGACCAGAACTGCACACGATACTCCAGTTGTGGCCTCACCAGTGTTTTATACAATTCCAACATTATATCCTTACTTTTATATTCTATACCTCTGCCAATGAAGGAGAGCATTCCATATGCCTTCTTTACAACCTTGTCTACTTGAACTGCTGCCTTCAGGGACCTGTGTACTTGTACGCCAAGATCTCTCACTTCATCTACCCCTCTTAGTATATTTCCATTTATTGTGTAATCCCTGTAACTGTTTGACCTCCCTAAATGTACGACCTCACACTTCTCCATGTTAAAATCCATCTGCCACTTTACCGTCCACTCCACCAAACCATCTATATCGTTTTGGAAGAGGGGAGATACACTCATGGGGAATGAGATGATACACTCGGGGGAAGCGGGAGATGCACTCACGGGGAAGGGGGAGAGTCACTCGAGGGGAAGGTGGAGATTCACTCGAGGGAAGGTGGGAAGGGGAAGATTCACTCGAGGGGAAGGGGGAGATTCACTCGAGGGGAAGGTGGAGATTCACTCGAGGGAAGGTGGGAAAGGGGAGATTCACTCGAGGGGAAGGTGGAGATTCACTCGAGGGAAGGTGGGAAGGGGAAGATTCACTCGAGGGGAAGGGGTGATTCACTCGAAGGGAAGGGGAAGATTCACTCGAGGGGAAGGGGTGATTCACTCGAAGGGAAGGGGGAGATTCATTCGGGGGAAGGGGAGATTCACTCAGGGAGAAGGGGGAGATTCACTCGGGGGAAGGGGAGATTCACTCAGGGGGAAACAGGGGAAATGAACTCGGGGGGAAAAGGAGCAGATACACTCGGGGGGAAGAGGTGTCAATACGCTCGGGGGGCCAGGCGGTGATATACTCTGGGGAAGGGGGGAGATACACTCGGTGGGAAAGAGGGGAGTTACACTTGGGGCGAAGGGGGCAGATACACTCGGGGGGAGGTGGGGGAAACATTCAGTGGGGAAGACAACAGATACACTCGGAGGGAAGGGGGAGATACACCTGGAGGGAAGGAGGGAGATACAATCGGTGGAGTGTTACTCTTGAGGGAAGGGGAAAACAGTTGGGGGAAGGGGTGAGATACACTCGGGGGCAGGGGGGTGATACACTCGGGCGGAATAGGGTGATACACCCAGGGGGAATGGGCTGATACACTCGGGGGGAAGGGGGGGTGATACACTCGGGGGAAGGGGAAGGTTCACTCAGGAGGAAGGGTGAGATACCCTCAGCAGGAAGATGGAGCCACACTTGGTGGCAAAGAGGGCAGACAAACTCAGGGTGAAGGGGGGTGATAAACCTGAGGGGGAAGGGGGGAGATATGCTCCAGCTCACCTCATCGCTCCCCTACCCGCTATCTTTCCCCAACCCCTCCCCCTGTTTTTCACCACACCCTCCTCTTTCCCCTGCAACCACTCTCCACACCATCTTTCCCCCTTCCCCATCTGACCCCCTCACCCCTCTCCACATCTTCCTCCCCCACCCACTCCCCCCATTTTACCCCATCCCTTCCCCCATCTTTCTCCCAACCCTACCTTTCCCCAACCCCCATGTCCACCATCTTCCCCCCACACCCCTCCCCATCTTCCCCACAACCCCTCACCTTCCCCCCTCAACTCTCTATCCCCCCATCTCCTCCCCCACTTTCCACCCGATGCCCTATCTTCCCCCACCACCTCCCCTATCATTCCCCCCACACTTCCCCCATCTTACCCCCTCTCTGCATCTTTCCCCCCCCCTTACCTATCTTTCCACCCCATCCTCCTGCCCCCATCTTTCCCCCTACCCCCCATCTCTCCCTCCACTATCTTTCCCGCACCTCTTATCTCCCCCCACCACCCCCATCTCTCAGCACATCCACAATCTTCCCCCATCCCTTTGCCATCTTCTCCCCACCCCCTCCCCTTATCTTTCACCCCCAACCCTCCCTCCCATCTCTCCCTCCACCCCATCTTCCAGCTCATCCCCTATTTCCCCCCCACCCCAATCTTTCCGCCCACCCCCTCCCCCACATCTTCCCCCACCCCCTCCCCACCATTTTTTCCCCCATCGCCATCTTCCCACCATACCATTCCTGCCACCCCTATCTCTCCCCCATACCCCCATCCCTCCTCATACACCTATCTTCTCCGTAATCCCCTATCCTCCCCTCACCCCCTATTTTCCCCCACCACCTATCTTCCCCCCAGCCCTATCTCGTCCTCACCCCTTATATTTTCTCCAAACCCCCTCCCTGTCTTCCCCCACACCCAACCTTCCCTCCCACCCCCTCCCCCAAACCCCCCTAACTTCCCTCCCCCATCCTCATCTTCCCACTCCACCATTCCCCCCATCCCTATCTCTGTCCCCCACCCATCTTCCCCATTATCCGCTATCTCCCGCATCCCCTATCTCTCCCCTACTGCCCACCCCCTATCCTTCCCCCGCCCCTCTATCTTTCACCCCTCCTCCCATCTTTTCCCTCACCCCCATCTTTCACCTCCACTCCCCTCCTTCACCCCTCCTCCCATCTTTTCCCTCACCTCCATCTTTCCTTGCTCAGCCCCTCCTCCCCATTTTCCATCCACCATCTTTGCCTTCACCCCTTCCCCATCTTTCCCCCAGCCCCTCCCATCTTCCCCCTACCCTCATTTACCCCCACCCCTATCTTCCCCCCGACATTTCTTTCCCCCCAACCCCCTCCCCACTACTTTCCCCAACCCCCATGCCCCATCATCCTCTCTGCCACCATATTTACCCCATCACCCTCCACCACCCCCCCATCTTTGCCCCCAGACCCCTCCTCCCATCTCCCCCCACCACAATCCCCATCTTCCGGCCCTTCTAACCTGCAAACCCCTCTCCCAGCTTGCCCCCCAACACTCCGCTTTCCCCTCCACCCCTATCTAGTCCCCCACCCCCATCTTTCACCTCCACTCCCCTCCTTCACCCCTCCCCCATCTTTCCCCTTCCCCCATCTTGCCTCCCACCCCTATCTTTCACTCCCACCCCTCCCACCATCTTTCACCCCTCACCTTCCTCCCAAACTTTCACCTCCACCGCGCTCCTTCACCCCTCCCCATCTTACCCCCTTTCACATCTTTCCTCCCCACCCCTCTTAAACACCACACCCATCTTCCCCCCACCCCCATCTCCCCTCACCCCATCTTTCCCCCACCCCCATCTCCCCTCACCCCATCTTTCCCCCAGCCCCCATCTCCCCTCACCCCATCTTCCACCCACCCCCATCTCCCCTCACCCCATCTTTCCCCTCACACCCATCTCCCCTCACCCCATCTTTCCCCCAGCCCCCATCTCCCCTCACCCCATCTTTCCCCCACCCCATCTCCCCTCACCCCATCTTTCCCCCAGCCCCATCTCCCCTCACCCCATCTTTCCCCCAGCCCCCATCTCCCCTCACCCCATCTTTCCCCCCACCCCCATCTCCCCCACCCCACCTTTCCCCCAGCCCCCATCTCCCCTCACCCCATCTTTCCCCCACCCCCATCTCCCCCACCCCATCTTTCCCCCCACCCCCATCTCCCCTCACCCCATCTTTCCCCCACCCCCATCTCCCCTCACCCCATCTTTCCCCCACCCCCATCTCCCCTCACCCCATCTTTCCCCCACCCCCATCTCCCCTCACCCCATCTTTCCCCCACCACATCTTTTCCACCCATTGTCCTTCTCCCGATCTTTTGCCCACCTCAGCCCCACCACTACCCACATCCCCATCTTTCTCCCCCGCCCCCACCTTTCCCCCCTAACTCCCCTCCCCATCTTTCCCCACCCAGCCCCCTCCTCCCCACCCCTCCCCTCATCTTTCCCCCTCCCCCCACCCTCCCCAATCTTTCTCCCCCCCACCATTTTTCTCCCCCATCACCCCCCACCCCATCTTCACCCGCCCCCAACATCCCACCCCACCATTCTCTTCACCCCTATCTCTACCTCCCATCCCCTATTTTCCCCCTGACCCGCTATCTTTCCCCCATCCCCTATCTCCCTCCCCACTCCTATCTTTCCCCCCACCCCCATCTTTCCCCCCTTCCCCACCCCATCTTTCCCTACCCGCCCCTCCTCCCCATTTGCCACTCCCTCATCTTTGCCCTCACCCCCTCTTCCCACACCCTTCATCTCCCCCCACCCCATCTTTCCCCCAGCCCCCTCCCAGGATCCCCCCAATCTTCCCCCAACCCTATCTTCCTCCCCATCTTCCCCCTCCTCCATCTTCCCCCCATCCCTGCCATCTTCTCCCCAATCTCTGCTGCCATTTTCTCCCCCACCTCCTGCCTTATCTTCCCCTTCCTATCTTCCCCCTATTGCCCCCATCTTCCTCCCTCCCCATCTCTCTGTCACCAAATTTCCCCGATCCCTCTCCCTACACTCCGTTCCCCATCTTTCCCCCATCTAATTTTCACCCCGCCCCATCCATCTTTCCCTTTCCCCCATCCCTCTCCCCACACTCCATTCCCCATCTTTCACCTCCCATCCCATCTTTCACCCTCCACACCCTCCCCCATCTTTCACCCCCCAGCCCCCATCTTTCACCCCCCAGCCCCCATCTTTCATCCCCCAGCCCCCATCTTTCACCCCCACCTATCACACCACCCACCACCCTCCCCCATTTCCCTCCCACCTCCCTCCTTCACCCATCTTTCCCCCTCCCCCATTTCCCCGCACATCTTTCTCCCCTCCCTACATCTTTCTCCTCTCCCATCTTTCCCCAAGCCCCCACCCCCATCCTTCATCCTATCCCCCACCTCTTCCCCCTCCCCTTTCCCCACCCCTATCTTTCCCTACCCGCCCCTCCTCCCCATTTGCCACTCCCCCATCTTTGCCCTCACCCCCCTCTTCCCACCACTCTTCATCTTCCCCCTCCCCATCTTTCCCCCAGCCCCCTCCCATCTTCCCCAACCCTATCTTCCCCCCATCTTCCCCCGCCCCCATCTTCCTCCCACCCCTGCCATCTTCTCCCCAATCTCTGCTGCCATTTTCTCCCCCACCTCCTGCCTTATCTTCCCCATCCCATCTTTCCCCTATTGCCCCCATCTTCCTCCCTCCCCATCTCTCTGTCACCAAATTTCCACCATCACCCTCCCACCTCCTCCCCATCGTGCTATCTTTCCCCCCACCATCCCCCCATCTTTCCCCCCACCCTTCATCTTCGCCCGCAGACCCCTCCCCCATCATTCCCCTGAACCCACCCCCCACTATCTTTTCCCCTTTTCCCCATCTTCCCACCTCCTTCTAACCCGCAGATCCTTCCCTCATCTTTCCCCCCGCCCCACATCCATCTTTCCCACCGATACCCATTTTTCCACAACCCACCCACATCTTTCCATGTCCCACCCCCATCTTTACTCCCTCCCCCATCCATCCTCCCCCCACCCCTGCACCATCTTTCACCTTCACCCCTCCCCATCATTCCCCCTTCCACATCTTTCCCCCTCTCTCATCTTTCACCACCACCCCCATTTTTCACCCCCACCCCTCCTCGCATCTTTCACCTCCCCACTCCCCATCCTAACTTTCACCTCCCCACTCCCCATCCCAACTTTCACCTCCCCACTCCCCATCCCAACTTTCACCTCCCCACTCCCCATCCCAACTTTCACCTCCCCACTCCCCATCTTCACCCAACCCCCCATCTTTCACCATCCACCCCCCATCTTTCAAACCCCCAGCTCCCTCCCCATCATTCCCAACCCCCATCTTTCAACACCCACCCCCTCCCCCCATTTTTCAGCCCCACATATTGTTTATATTTCCCCTCCCCCATTTCTCTCCCCTCCTTCCCACTACCCCCATTTCCCCCCCCACTCCATATTTCCTCCTCCCC
Source organism: Carcharodon carcharias (assembly GCF_017639515.1). NCBI lineage: Eukaryota > Metazoa > Chordata > Chondrichthyes > Lamniformes > Lamnidae > Carcharodon > Carcharodon carcharias. The sequence continues at coordinate 1,386,264 of NC_054492.1, read as the reverse complement.
ATCCTTCCCCCTCCCCCATCGACCCTCCTCCCCATCTATTCTCCACCCCCATCTTTCCCCCTTTCCCCAACTTTTCCCCTCCCCCATCATTTTCCCTCACCCATCTTTCAACCCTCTCTTTCACCTCCCCCCTACCCCCATCTTTCCCCCACCCCACCTTACTCCCACCTCCATCTTTCCCCCTCCCAAGATATTTCCCCCCCATCTTCCCCCTCCTGCATTTTTCCCCCTCCCCACATCTTCCCCCCTCCCCCATCTTTCCCCCTCCCCATCATCATCCTCACCCCGACCATCCTCGTTCACATCCCCACCATCATCTTTCCCCCATCACTTTCATCTACCCCCCACCATCATCTCCCCCCTCATCATCTTTCCCCCCACCATCATTTTCCACCCCACCATCATCTTCCCCCCATCATCTTTCCCCCAACACGATCATCCCCCTCCATCATCTTCTCCCCCGACATCATTTTACACCATCATCTTTCCTGGCCCACCTTTCCCATCATTATCTTTGTCCCTATCACCTCCTCCCCCATCATCCTCCCCCCATTATCTCTCCCCTGATCATTTTCCCATGTCAACTCTGCCACCCATCTCCCCCTTCCCCATCTTTCACACCCCCCCACCCTTCACACCCATCTTTCACACCCCAACCCCCTCCCCATCTTTCATCCCCAATCTCCCTCCCCCATCTTTCACCACACCCCCTCCTTCGCCCCGACCCAATATTTCCCCCTCCCTAACTTTCCCCCTTCCCCCAACCTTCCACTCAACACCCCGTCTTTCACCCCCAACCCCCATATTTCACCCCCCCGTCCCCACCTCTCACCCACCCACACCCCACCTTTCACCCTCACCTCTCTCTTTCACCCCCCAAACCTCATCTTTCATCATTCCACCACCCTAACCCCATCTTTCACCCTCCCCAACTCCCTCGCCCCTCCTTCACCCCTCCCCATCTGTCCCCCTCCTCAATTTTCTTCCCCTCCCCATCTTTCTCTCCTCTCCCTATGTTGCCCCCATCTTCCACCCTTATCTTTCCCCACCAGCGCCTCCCCTTTGTCTTTTGCTCCCAGCCACCCCCCCATCTTTCCCCCCAGCCCACACCTCCTATCCTTCCCCCTGGTCCCCCCTACCTACCCCCAATCTTTCCCCCTCCCGCCATCTTATCGCCCACTCCCTCCCCTCATCTTTCAACACCTCGCCCCCACATTTTTCACCAACCCACTCCTCCTACGCCTACCCCCAACTTTCCCACACCCCCATTCCCCCTACCATCTTCGTCCGACCCCATCTTTCACACCCATCTTCCTTCCCCCCATCTTTCGCCCACTCCCACCCACTTTTTCCCCCCCAACAACTACACCCACACTCTTACCCACACTCCAATCTATTGCCCCACACCACATCCTTCTTCCAACATCTTGACTCCTTCATCTCCCCCATCACCTCTCCCTCATCACCTCCGCCCATCACCTCCCCCATCACCTCCCCCCCATCATCTCCCCCTCACCTCCCACCCAATCACTTCCCCCCTCACCTCCCCCCCATCACCTCCCCCATCACCTCCCCCCTCACCTGCCCCCCATCACCTCCCCCCCATCACCTCCCCCCTCACCTCCCCCACATCACCTCCCCCCCATCCCCTCCCCCCTCACCTCCTCCCATCACCTCCCCCCAACCATCACCTCCCCCAATCACCTCCCCCCATCACCTCGCCCCCATCACCCCCCCATCACCTCCCCCAATCACCTCCCCCCAATCATCTCCCCACCATCAGCTCACCTCCCCCCCATCCCCTCCCCCCTCACCTCCTCCCATCACCTCCCCTCAACCATCACCTCCCCCAATCACCTACCCCCATCACCTCGCCCCCATCACCCCAACATCACCTCCCCCCCATCACACCCCCCAATCATCTCCCCACCATCAGCTCACCTCCCCCCCGTCACCGCCCCCCATCACCCCCCCATCAACTCCCCCCCATCACCCCCCAATCACCTCCCCCATCACCTCCCCCCCATCACCTCCCCCATCACCTCACCCCTGTCATCTCCCACCCATCACACGCCCCATCACCTCCCCCTATCACCTCCCCCGCATCACCGCCCCCCATCAACTCTCCCCATCAACTCCCCCTATCACCTCCCCCCATCACCTCCCCCCCATCACCCCCCCATCACCTCCCTCCCATCATCTCCCCCCCATTACACGCCCCATCACCTACCCCCCCATCACCTCCCCTATCACCTCCCCCCATCACACCCCCACATCAGCTCCCCCCCCATCACCTCCCCCCATCACCTCCCCCATCACCCCCTCCCCAACACCACCCATTACCCCCTCATCACCCCCCATTCACCTCCCCCCATCACCTCCCTATCACCTCCCCCATTATCTCCCCCCATATCACCTCCCCCCCATCACCTGCCCCCATCACCTCCCCCATCACCTCCCCCCATCAACTTCCCCCCTCACCTCCCCCCATCACCCCCCGGTAACCTCCCCGCCATCACCACCCCCCCCCATCACCTCCCCCCCTCACCTCCCACCCCATCACTCCCCGGTCACCTCGCCCCAATTACCCCCCACATCACGTCCCCCGATCACGCCCCCCATCTCCTCCCCGCCATCATCTCCCCCATCATCTCCCCCCATCAGCCCCCGGTTACCTCCCCCCCATTACCCTCTCCATCACCACCCGCCATCACCCCCCAGTCACCTCCCCCCCATTACCCCCCCATCACCTTCCTCCATCACCTCCCCTATCACCTCCCCCCATCACATCCCCCCATCATCTCCCACCCATCACCTCCCCCCATAATCTCCAAATAACATCCCCCATCACCTCCGCCCCCATCCTCACCCCATCACCTACCCCCCATCACAACCCCCCATCACCTCCCCCCCATCATCCCATCACCCCCCCATCACCCCACCCCCCCATCACCTCCCCACCATCTCCTCCATCACCTCCCCCCTCACCACCCCCCATCACCTTCCCCCCACCATCACCTCCCCCAATCACCTCCCCCCATCACCTCACCCCCATCCCCTCCCCCCCATCACACCCCCCAATCACCTCCCCCCCATCACCTCACCCCCATCCCCTCCCCCCCATCACACCCCCCAATCATCTCCCCACCATCAGCTCACCTCCCCCCCATCACCCCCCATCACCCCCCATCAACTTCCCCCGTCACCTCCCCCCCATCACCCCCCCATCACCTCCCCCATCACCTCACCCCCATCAACACCCCCCCATCACCTACACATGTCACCTCCCCCCCATCACCCCCCCATCACCTCCCCCATCACCTCCCCCCATCACCCCCCCATCACCTCCTCCTATCACCTCCCCCCATCACCTCCCCCCCATCACCTCCCCCCATCACTTCACCCCCATCACCTCCCCCCTCACCACCCCTCATCACCTTCCCCCCACCATCACCTCCCCCAATCACCTCCCCCCATCACCTCACCCCCATCCCCTCCCCCCCATCACACCCCCCAATCATCTCCCCACCATCAGCTCACCTCCCCCCCATCACCCCCCATCAACTTCCCCCGTCACCTCCCCCCATCACCCCCCCATCACCTCCCCCCATCACCTCCCCCCATCACCTCCCCCATCACCTCACCCCCATCAACACCCCCCCATCACCTACCCATGTCACCTCCCCCCCATCACCCCCCCATCACCTCCCCCATCACCCCCCCCATCACCTCCCCCCCATCACCTCCCCCCCATCACCCCCCCATCACCTCCCCCATCACCTCACCCCCCCATCACCTCCCCACCATCTCCTCCATCACCTCCCCCCTCACCACCCCCCATCACCTTCCCCCCACCATCACCTCCCCCAATCACCTCCCCCCATCACCTCACCCCCATCCCCTACCCCCCATCACACCCCCCAATCATCTCCCCACCATCAGCTCACCTCCCCCCATCACCCCCCATCAACTTCCCCCGTCACCTCCCCCCATCACCCCCCCATCACCTCCCCCCATCACCTCCCCCCATCACCTCCCCCCCATCACCTCCCCCCATCACCTCCCCCCATCACCTCCCCCCCATCACCTCCCCCATCACCTCACCCCCATCAACACCCCCCCATCACCTACCCATGTCACCTCCCCCCCATCACCCCCCCATCACCTCCCCCATCACCCCCCCCATCACCTCCCCCCCATCACCTCCCCCCATCACTTCACCCCCATCCCCTCCCCCCCATCACACCCCCCAATCATCTCCCCACCATCAGATCACCTCCCCCCCATCACCCCCCATCAACTTCCCCCGTCACCTCCCCCCCATCACCCCCCCATCACCTCCCCCCATCACCTCCCCCCCATCACCTCCCCCCCATCACCTCCCCCATCACCTCCCCCCCATCACCCCCCCATCACCTCCCTCCCATCATCTCCCCCCCATTACACGCCCCATCACCTACCCCCCCATCACCTCCCCTATCACCTCCCCCCATCACACCCCCACATCAGCTCCCCCCCCCATCACCTCCCCCCATCACCTCCCCCATCACCCCCTCCCCAACACCACCCATTACCCCCTCATCACCCCCCATTCACCTCCCCCCATCACCTCCCTATCACCTCCCCCATTATCTCCCCCCATATCACCTCCCCCCCATCACCTGCCCCCATCACCTCCCCCATCACCTCCCCCCATCAACTTCCCCCCTCACCTCCCCCCATCACCCCCCGGTAACCTCCCCGCCATCACCACCCCCCCCCATCACCTCCCCCCCTCACCTCCCACCCCATCACTCCCCCGGTCACCTCGCCCCAATTACCCCCCACATCACGTCCCCCGATCACGCCCCCCATCTCCTCCCCGCCATCATCTCCCCATCATCTCCCCCCATCAGCCCCCGGTTACCTCCCCCCCATTACCCTCTCCAGCACCACCCGCCATCACCCCCCAGTCACCTCCCCCCCATTACCCCCCCATCACCTTCCTCCATCACCTCCCCTATCACCTCCCCCCATCACATCCCCCCATCACCTCCCCCCATCAGCTCCCACCCATCACCTCCCCCCATAATCTCCAAATAACATCCCCCATCACCTCCGCCCCCATCCTCACCCCATCACCTACCCCCCATCACAACCCCCCATCACCTCCCCCCCATCATCCCATCACCCCCCCATCACCCCACCCCATCACCTCCCCACCATCTCCTCCATCACCTCCCCCCTCACCACCCCCCATCACCTTCCCCCCACCATCACCTACCCCCCATCACCACCCCCCATCACCTTCCCCCCACCATCACCTCCCCCAATCACCTCCCCCCATCACCTCACCCCCATCCCCTCCCCCCCATCACACCCCCCAATCACCTCCCCCCCATCACCTCACCCCCATCCCCTCCCCCCCATCACACCCCCCAATCATCTCCCCACCATCAGCTCACCTCCCCCCCATCACCCCCCATCACCCCCCATCAACTTCCCCCGTCACCTCCCCCCCATCACCCCCCCATCACCTCCCCCCATCACCTCCCCCATCACCTCACCCCCATCAACACCCCCCCATCACCTACACATGTCACCTCCCCCCCATCACCCCCCCATCACCTCCCCCATCACCTCCCCCCATCACCCCCCCATCACCTCCTCCTATCACCTCCCCCCATCACCTCCCCCCCATCACCTCCCCCCATCACTTCACCCCCATCACCTCCCCCCATCACCTACCCATGTCACCTCCCCCCCATCATCCCCCATCACCTCCCCCATCACCCCCCCCATCACCTCCCCCCCATCACCTCCCCACCATCTCCTCCATCACCTCCCCCCCTCACTTCCCCCCATCACCTTCCCCCCACCATCACCTCCCCCAATCACCTCCCCCCATCACCTCACCCCCATCCCCTACCCCCCATCACACCCCCCAATCATCTCCCCACCATCAGCTCACCTCCCCCCATCACCCCCCATCAACTTCCCCCGTCACCTCCCCCCATCACCCCCCCATCACCTCCCCCCATCACCTCCCCCCCATCACCTCCCCCCATCACCTCCCCCCATCACCTCCCCCCCATCACCTCCCCCATCACCTCACCCCCATCAACACCCCCCCATCACCTACCCATGTCACCTCCCCCCCATCACCCCCCCATCACCTCCCCCATCACCCCCCCCATCACCTCCCCCCCATCACCTCCCCCCATCACTTCACCCCCATCCCCTCCCCCCCATCACACCCCCCAATCATCTCCCCACCATCAGATCACCTCCCCCCCATCACCCCCCATCAACTTCCCCCGTCACCTCCCCCCCATCACCCCCCCATCACCTCCCCCCATCACCTCCCCCCCATCACCTCCCCCCCATCACCTCCCCCATCACCCCCCCATCACCTCCCCCCCATCACCTCCCCCCCCTCACCACCCCCCATCACCTTCCCCCCACCATCACCTCCCCCAATCACCTCCCCCCATCACCTCACCCCCATCCCCTCTCCCCCATCACACCCCCCAATCATCTCCCCACCATCAGATCACCTCCCCCCCATCACCCCCCATCAACTTCCCCCGTCACCTCCCCCCCATCACCCCCCCATCACCTCCCCCCATCACCTCCCCCCCATCACCTCCCCCATCACCTCACCCCCATCAACACCCCCCCATCACCTACCCATGTCACCTCCCCCCCATCACCCCCCCATCACCTCCCCCATCACCTCCCCCCATCACCTCCCCCCCATCACCTCCTCCTATCACCTCCCCCCATCACCTCCCCCCCATCACCTCCCCCCATCACTTCACCCCCATCACCTCCCCCCCATCACCTACCCGTGTCATCTCCCCATCACCTCCCCTATCACCTCCCCCCATCACATCCCCCCATCACCTCCCCCCATCATCTCCCACCCATCACCTCTCCCCATCAACTCCCCCCCAATCACCTCCCCCCATAATCTCCAAATAACATCCCCCATATCACCTCCCCCCCCATCACCTCCCCCCATCACTTCACCCCCATCACCTCCCCCCATCACCTACCCGTGTCATCTCCCCATCACCTCCCCCCCATTACACGCCCCATCACCTCCCCCCATCACCTCCCCCCCATCACCTCCCCCCATCACTTCACCCCCATCACCTCCCCCCATCACCTCCCCCCATCACCTACCCGTGTCATCTCCCCATCACCTCCCCTATCACCTCCCCCCATCACATCCCCCCCTCACCTCCCCCCCACCATCACCTCCCCCAATCACCTCCCCCCATCACCTCACCCCCATCCCCTCCCCCCCATCATCACCCCACCATCAGCTCACCTCCCCCCCATCACCCCCCATCAACTTCCCCCATCACCTCCCCCCCATCACACCCCCCAATCATCTCCCCACCATCAGCTCACCTCCCCCCCATCAACGCCCATCACCACCCCATCAACACCCCCATCACCTACCCCCCATCACCCCCCCATCACCTCCCCCCCATCACCCCCCATCAACTTCCCCCATCACCTCCCCCCCATCACCTCCCCCCCATCACACCCCCCAATCATCTCCCCACCATCAGCTCACCTCCCCCCCATCAACGCCCATCACCGCCCCATCAACACCCCCATCACCTACCCCCCATCACCCCCCCATCACCTCCCCCATCACCTCCCCCCATCACCTCCCCCCCATCACTTCCCCCCATCACCTCCGCCCATCACCTACCCGTGTCACCTCCCCATCACCTCCCCCCCATTACACGCCCCATCACCTCCCCCCATCACCTACCCCCCCATCAACTCCCCTATCACCTCCCCCCCATCACCCCCCCATATCACCTCCCCCCCCATCACCTCCCCCCATCACCTCCGCCCCATCACCTCCCCGCCATCACACCCCATCACCTCCCCCATCACCCCCCATTATCTCCCCCATCACCTCCCCCATCACCCCCCCATCACCTCCCCCCCATCACCTCCCCCCCATCATCCCATCACCCCCCCATCACCCCACTCCCCATCACCTCCCCACCATCTCCTACATCACCTCTCCCCCTCACCTCCCCCCCACCATCACCTCCCCCAATCACCTCCCCCCATCACCTCACCCCCATCACCTCACCCCCATCACCTCCCCATCATCACACCCCCCAATCATCTCCCCACCATCAGCTCACCTCCCCCGCATCACCGCCCATCACCCCACCATCAACTCCCCCATCACCTACCCCCCATCACCTCCCTCCATCACCTCCCCTATCACCTCCCCCCATCATCTCCCACCCATCACCTCCCCCCATCAACTCCCCCCCATCACCCCCCCCATAATCTCCAAATAACATCACCCATCACCTCCGCCCCCATCATCCCATCACCTCCCCGATCACCCCCATCACCTCCCCCCCATCATCCCATCACCCCCCCATCACCCCACCCCCCCATCACCTCCCCACCATCTCCTCCATCACCTCCCCCCCTCACTTCCCCCCATCACCTCCCCCCCACCATCACCTCCCCCAATCACCGCCCCCCATCACCTCACCCCCATCACCTACCCCCCATCACACCCCCCAATCATCTCCCCACCATCAGCTCACCTCCCCCCCATCACCGCCCATCAACTTCCCCCATCACCTCCCCCCCATCACCCCCCCATCACCTCCCCCATCACCTCACCCCCATCAACTCCCCCCCATCACCTACCCATGTCACCTTCCCCCCATCACCCCCCCATCACCTCCCCCATCACCTCCCCCCATCACCTCCCCCTATCACATCCCCCCATCACCTCCCCCCCATCACCTCCCCCCATCACTTCACCCCCATCACCTCCCCCCCATCACCTACCCGTGTCACCTCCCCATCACCTCCCCCCATTACACGCCCCATCACCTCCCCCCATCACCTACCCCCCATCAACTCCCCTGTCACCTCCCCCCCATCACCCCCCATATCACCTCCCCCCCATCACCTCCCCCCATCACCTCCGCCCCATCACCTCCCCGCCATCACACCCCATCACCTCCCCCATCACCCCCCATTATCTCCCCCATCACCTCCCCCATCACCCCCCCATCACCTCCTCCCCATCATCCCATCACCCCACCATGACCACACCTCCCCATCACCTCCCCACCATCTCCTACATCACCTCCCCCCCACACCTCACCCCCTCCATCACCTCCCCCAATCACCTCCCCCCATCACCTCCCCCCCATCACCTCCCCCCCATCACACCCCCCAATCATCTCCCCACCATCAGCTCACCTCCCCCCCATCAACTCCCCCATCACCTCCCCCCCATCACCCCCCCATCACCTCCCCCTATCACCTCCCCCCATCACCTCCCCCCCATCACCTCCCCCCATCACTTCACCCCCATCACCTCCGCCCATCACCTACCCGTGTCACCTCCCCATCACCTCCCCCCCATTACACGCCCCATCACCTCCCCCATCACCTACCCCCCCATCAACTCCACTATCACCTCCCCACCATCACCCCCCCATATCACCTCCCCCCCCATCACCTCCCCCCATCACCTCCGCCCCATCACCTCCCCGCCATCACACCCCATCACCTCCCCCATCACCCCCCATTATCTCCCCCATCACCTCCCCCATCACCTCCCCCCCATCATCCCATCACCCCCCCATCACCCCAACCCCCATCACCTCCCCACCATCTCCTACATCACCTCCCCACCTCACCTCCTCCCCACCATCACCGCCCCCAATCACCTCCCCCCTTCACCTCACCCCCATCACCTCCCCCCCATCACACCCCCCAATCATCTCCCCAACATAAGCTCACCTCCCCCCATCACCGCCCATCACCCCTCCATCAACTCCCCCATCACCTCCCCCCATCACCTCCCCCCATCACATCACCCCCATCACCTCCCCCCATCACCTACCCGTGTCACCTCCCCATCACCTCCCCCCCATTACACGCCCCATCACCTTCCCCCATCACCTACCCCCCCATCAACTCCCCTATCACCTTCCCCCCATCACCCCCCCATATCACCTCCCCCCACCATCACTTCTCCCCATCACCTCCGCCCCATCACCTCCCCGCCATCACACCCCATTATCTCCCCCATCACCTCCCCCCATCATCTCCCCCCATCACCTACGCCCTTTCAACCCCCCATCAACACCGCCCCATCACCCCCATCACCTCCCCCCATCACCTCCCCCATCACCCCCTCCATCACCTCCCCCCATCACCTCTCCCCGCAACATCTCCCCGCATCACCTCCCTCCTCATCATCTCCGCCCATCACCTCCCCCCCATTCATCTCCCCCCATCACCCCCGCAATCACCTCTCACCCATCACCTCCCCCCATCACCACCCCCAACCATCATCTCCCCCATCACCCCCCCCAAGTTACCTCCCCCCCATCACCCCACCATCCCCTCCCCCCATCACCGGCCCCCATCATCTCCCCCCATCAACTCCCACATCACCTCCCCCCATCCCCCCTGCATCACCTCCCCCCATCACCACCCCCAACACCTACTCCCCATCACCTCCACCCCATAACCTCCCCCCATAAACTCCCCCCATCACCTCAGCCCATCAGCTCCCCCCCATAACCTACCCACCCATCACCTCCCCCCATCACCTCCCCCATCACCACCCCCACCATCATCTCCCCCCATCAGCACCCCCATCACCCCCCCCGTCACCTCCCCCTATCATCTCCCCCCATCACCCTCCATCACCTCCCCCATCATCACCCCCCATCACCACCCCCCCATCCCCGCCCCCCATCATCTCCCCCCATTACCACCCTGATCACCTCCCCCCCCATCACCTCTTCCCCCATCACCCCCCGCAATCACCCTCCATCACCTCCCCAATCACCTCCCCCAGAACCCCCACACATCAACTCCCCCAACCATCTCCCCCTATCACCCCCCCATCACCTTCCCCCATCACCACCCCAAACACCTCCCCCCATAACCTCCCCCCATAAACTCCCCCAATCACACCCCCATCACCCCCCATCACCTCCCCCCATCATCACCCGCCCATTACATCCCCCCCATCACCTCCCCCAATCATCTCCCCCATTACCTCCCCCATCAGCTCCCCAGCCATCAACTCCCCCATCACCCCCCCATCACCTCCCTCGATCACCACCTCCATCATCACCCCCAACAATTCCTCCCCATTACCTCCCCCCATAACCTCTCCCCATAACCTCCCCCCATCACCCCCCTCCCATCAGCTCCCCCCATAACCTCCCCCCGATAACCTCCCCACCCATCACCTCCCTCCCATCAGCTCCCCCCATAACCTCCCCCCGATAACCTCCCAACCCATCACCTCACCCCATCAACCACCATCACCTCCCCCCCATCATCTCCCCCCCCATCACCCCCACAATCACCTCTCACCCATCGCCTCCCCCCCATCACCTCCCCCCATCACCCCCCCATCACCTCCCCCATCACCTCCCCTCCATCATCTCCCCCCATCACCTCCCCCCCATCACCTCCCCCCATCATCTCCCCCCATCACCTCCCCCATCATCTCCCCCATCACCTCCCCCATCACCACCCCCACCATCATCTCCCCCATCTCCCCACAATCACCTCCCCCCATCACCCCCATCACCTCCCCCCATCACCGCCCCATCAACCCATCACCTCCCCCCATCATCACCCACCCATCACCTCCCCCCATTACCTCCCCCATCACCTCCCCCCATCACCCCCACCCATCAACTCCCCCATCAACTCCCCCCATCACCTCCCCCCATCATCACCCCCCCATCACCTCCCCCATCAACCCCTTCATCACCTCCCCCCATCACCACCCCCCCAAACATCTCCCCGCATCATGTCCCCCATCACCTCCCCCCAATCATCTCCCTCATCACCCCCCCAATCGCCTCACACCCATCACCTCTATCCATCACCTCGCCCCCAACACCACCCCCCTTCACCCCCCCCATCATCTCCCCCACCATCATCTCCCCCCATCACCTCCCCCCCATCACCCCCAATCATCTCCCCCCATCACCTCCCCCATCACCTCACCCCATCACCTGCCCCAATCACCTCCCCACCATCACCGCCCCCCATTACCCATCACCCCCCCCAACACCTCCCCACATCATCACACTCCGATCACCTGCCCCCCATCACCCCCCATCATCTCCCACCATTCCCTCCCCCCAGCTCCCCCCCATCACCTCCTCCATTATCTCCACCCATCACCCCCCCATCACCTCTCCCCATCATCACCCCCATCACCCTCCCATCACCCCCACCCATCAACTCCCCCATCACCTCCCCCCAGTGACCTCCCCCCATCACCACCCCCAATCACCCCCCATCACCTCACCCATCACCCCCAGCCATCAAATCCCCCAACACCTCTCCCCATCACCCCCCCAATCACCTCCCCCATCACCCCCACCCATCAACTCCCACATCACCTCCCCCCGTCACCTCCCCCCAATCACCACCACCATCATCCCCCCCATTACCTCCCCCATCACCTCCCCCATCACCTCCCCCATCATCTACCCCCATCACCTCCCCATCAGCCCCCCCATCACCTCCCCCCATCAACACCACACCCATCACCTCACCCCATTACGTCCCCCATCACCTCCCCCCATCACCTCCTCACCCATCACCCCACCCAATCACACCCCATCAACTCCCCCCATCACCCCCACCCATCAACTCCCCCATCACCTCCCCCATCATCCCCCATCACCTCCCCCCATCATCACCCCTCCATCACCTCCCCCCCATCACCTCCCCCAAGAACCCCTCCATCACCTCCCCCCATCACCTCCCCCATCAACCCCTCCATCACCTCCCCCCCAAACATCTCCCCCCATCATGTCCCCCATCACCTCCCCTCCATCATCTCCCCCATCACCCCCCCAATCGCCTGACACCCATCACCTCTATCCATCACCTCCCCCCCAACACCTCCCCCCCTTCACCCCCCCATCATCTCCCCCACCATCATCTCCCCCCATCACCTCCCCCCCCATCACCCCCAATCATCTCCCCCCATCACCTCCCCCATCACCTCACCCCATCACCTGCCCCAATCACCTCCCCACCATCACCGCCCCCCATCACCCACCCAACACCTCCCCACATCATCACACCCCAATTACCTCCCCCCCATCACCTCCCCCCATCATCTCCCACTATTACCTCCCCCCAGCTCCCCCCCATCACCTCCCCCATCATCTCCACCCATCACCCCCCCATCACCTCTCCCCATCATCACCCCCCATCAGCCCCACCCATCACCTCCCCCCATCACCACCCCCAATCACCCCCCATCACCTCCCCCATCACCCCCAGCCATCAAATCCCCCAACACCTCTCCCCATCACCCCCCCAATCACCTCCCCCATCACCCCCACCCATCACCTCCCCCCATCACCCCCCCATCACCTCCCCCTTCACCCCCACCCATCAACTCCCCCATCACCTCCCCCCATCAACCCCCCATCACCCCCCATCACCTCCCCCCATCATCACCCCTCCATCACCTCCCCCAATCATCTCCCCCATCACCTCCCCCCCATCATCTCCCCCATCACCTCCCCCCATAATCTCCCCCCATTACCTCCCTCCATTACCTCCCTCCATCACCTCCTCCCCCATCACCCCCCCATCACCCCCACCCATCAACTCCCCCATCACCTCCCGCCATGAGCCCCCCCCACCATCATCTATCCCATCACCCCCCCAATCACCTACCCACCATCACCCCCCCATCACATCCCCCCATCATCTCCCCCCATCACACCCCCATCACCTCCCCTCATCATCACACCCCCATCACCTCCCCCCAATCACCACCCCCATCATCCTCCCCCATTATCTCCCCCATCACCTCCTCCCCATCACCTCCCCCATCATCTACCCCCATCACCTCCCCATCAGCCCCCCATCACCTCCCCCCATCAACACCACCCCCATCACCTCACCCCATTACCTCCCCCATCATCTCCCCCCATCACCTCCTCACCCATCACCCCGCCCAATCACACCCCATCACCTCCCCCCATCACCCCCACCCATCAACTCCCCCATCACCTCCCCCAACACCTACTCCCCATCACCTCCACCCCATAACCTCCCCCAACACCTAATCCCCATCACCTCCACCCCATAACCTCCCCCCATAACCTCCCCCCATCACCTCACCCGCATCAGTTCCCCCCCATAACCTCCGCACCCATCACCTCCCCCCATCAGCCCCCATCACCTCCGCCCATCACCACCCCCCACCATCATCTCCCCCATCACCACCCCCAATTACCTCCCCCCCATCACCCCACCATCCCATCCCCCTCATCACCGGCCCCCATCATCTCCCCCATCACCACCCCCAATCACCCCCCATCACCTCCCCCATCACCCCCAGCCATCAAATCCCCCAACACCTCTCCCCATCACCACCCCAATCACCTCCCCCATCACCCCCACCCATCACCCCCCCCATCACCTCCCCCATCACCCCCACCCATCAACTACCTCATCACCTCCCCCCATCACCTCCCCCATCACCTCCCCCATCACCCCCACTAATCAACTCCCTCATCACCTCCCCCCATCACCCCCCCCATCACCTCCCCCATCACCCCCCCATCACCTCCCCCCATCATCACCCCTCCATCACCTCCCCCCATCATCTCCCCCATCACCTCCCCCCCAATATCTCCCCCATCACCCCCCCATCACCACCCACCATCATCACCCCCCACATCACCTCCCCCCATCACCTCCCCCCATAATCTCCCCACATTACCTCCCTCCATTACCCCCACCCATCAACTCCCCCATCACATCCCCACATCACACCCCCATCACCTCCCCACATCACCACCCCCATCACCACCCCCAACACTTCCTCCCCATCAACTCCCCCACATAACCTCCCCCCATAAACTCCCCCCAATCAGCTCCCCCCCAATAACCTCCCCCCCATAACCGCCCCACCCATCACCTCCCCCAGTCACCTCACCCCATCAACCACCATCACCGCCCCCAACACCTCCCCCCATCACCCCCCAATCACCTCTCACCCATCATCTCCCCCCCATCAACTCCCCCACTTCAACACCCCATCACCTCCCCCCCATCATCTCCCCCATCACCTCACAATCACCTCTCACCCATCACCTCCCGCCCTTCAACCCCCCATCACCTCCCCACCATCACTCCCCCCCATCACCTCCCCCCATCATCCCCCCATCACCTCCCCCATCACCCCCCCATTATCTCCCCCCCGTCATCTCCCCCCATCATCTCCCCCCCATCACCCTCCATCATCTCCCCCCATCACCTCCCCCATCACCTCCCACCATCACCTCCCCCATCATCTCCCCCATCACCTCCCCCATCATCTCCCCCATCACCTCCAACATCACCTCCCCCATCACCACCCCCACCATCATCTCCCCCCCAATCACCTCCCCCCATCACCTCCCTCCCATCAGCTCCCCCCCATAACCTCCCCCCGATAACCTCCCCACCCATCACCTCACCACATCAACCACCATCACCTCCCCCATCACCACCCCCCACCATCACCTCCCCCATCACCCCCCCAATCACCTCCCCCCCATCACCCCACCATCATCTCCCCCATCATCTCCCCCATCACCTCCCCCCCGTCATCTCCCCCCATCACCTCCCCCCATCATCTCCCCCCATCACCTCCCCCGATCACCTCCCCCATCACCTCCCCCATCACCTCCCCCATCACCACCCCCACCATCATCTCCCCCATCTCCCCCACAATCACCGCCCCCCATCACCCCCATCACCTCCCCCCATCACCGCCCCATCAACCCATCACCTCCCCCCATCATCACCCGCCCATCACCTCCCCCCATTACCTCCCCCATCACCTCCCCCCATCACCCCCACCCATCAACTCCCCCATCAACTCCCCCCATCACCTCCCCCATCATCCCCCATCACCTCCCCCCATCATCACCCCCCCATCACCTCCCACCATCACCTCCCACCATCAACCCCTTCATCACCTCCCCCCATCACCACCCCCCCAAACATCTCCCCCCATCATGTCCCCCATCACCTCCCCCCCATCACCTCCCCCCATCACCACCCCCAATCACCCCCCATCACCTCCCCCATCACCCCCAGCCATCAAATCCCCCAACACCTCTCCCCATCACCCCCCCAATCACCTCCCCCATCACCCCCACCCATCACCTCCCCCCATCACCCCCCCATCACCTCCCCCTTCACCCCCACCCATCAACTCCCCCATCACCTCCCCCCATCAACCCCCCATCACCCCCCATCACCTCCCCCCATCATCACCCCTCCATCACCTCCCCCAATCATCTCCCCCATCACCTCCCCCCCATCATCTCCCCCATCACCTCCCCCCATAATCTCCCCCCATTACCTCCCTCCATTACCTCCCTCCATCACCTCCTCCCCCATCACCCCCCCATCACCCCCACCCATCAACTCCCCCATCACCTCCCGCCATGAGCCCCCCCACCATCATCTATCCCATCACCCCCCCAATCACCTACCCACCATCACCCCCCCATCACATCCCCCCATCATCTCCCCCCATCACACCCCCATCACCTCCCCTCATCATCACACCCCCATCACCTCCCCCCAATCACCACCCCCATCATCCTCCCCCATTATCTCCCCCATCACCTCCTCCCCATCACCTCCCCCATCATCTACCCCCATCACCTCCCCATCAGCCCCCCATCACCTCCCCCCATCAACACCACCCCCATCACCTCACCCCATTACCTCCCCCATCATCTCCCCCCATCACCTCCTCACCCATCACCCCGCCCAATCACACCCCATCACCTCCCCCCATCACCCCCACCCATCAACTCCCCCATCACCTCCCCCAACACCTACTCCCCATCACCTCCACCCCATAACCTCCCCCAACACCTAATCCCCATCACCTCCACCCCATAACCTCCCCCCATAACCTCCCCCCATCACCTCACCCGCATCAGTTCCCCCCCATAACCTCCGCACCCATCACCTCCCCCCATCAGCCCCCATCACCTCCGCCCATCACCACCCCCCACCATCATCTCCCCCATCACCACCCCCAATTACCTCCCCCCCATCACCCCACCATCCCATCCCCCTCATCACCGGCCCCCATCATCTCCCCCCATCACCACCCCCAATCACCCCCCATCACCTCCCCCATCACCCCCAGCCATCAAATCCCCCAACACCTCTCCCCATCACCACCCCAATCACCTCCCCCATCACCCCCACCCATCACCCCCCCCATCACCTCCCCCATCACCCCCACCCATCAACTACCTCATCACCTCCCCCCATCACCTCCCCCATCACCTCCCCCATCACCCCCACTAATCAACTCCCTCATCACCTCCCCCCATCACCCCCCCATCACCTCCCCCATCACCCCCCCATCACCTCCCCCCATCATCACCCCTCCATCACCTCCCCCCATCATCTCCCCCATCACCTCCCCCCCAATATCTCCCCCATCACCCCCCCATCACCACCCACCATCATCACCCCCCACATCACCTCCCCCCATCACCTCCCCCCATAATCTCCCCACATTACCTCCCTCCATTACCCCCACCCATCAACTCCCCCATCACATCCCCACATCACACCCCCATCACCTCCCCACATCACCACCCCCATCACCACCCCCAACACTTCCTCCCCATCAACTCCCCCACATAACCTCCCCCCATAAACTCCCCCCAATCAGCTCCCCCCCAATAACCTCCCCCCCATAACCGCCCCACCCATCACCTCCCCCAGTCACCTCACCCCATCAACCACCATCACAGCCCCCAACACCTCCCCCCATCACCCCCCAATCACCTCTCACCCATCATCTCCCCCCCATCAACTCCCCCACTTCAACACCCCATCACCTCCCCCCCATCATCTCCCCCATCACCTCACAATCACCTCTCACCCATCACCTCCCGCCCTTCAACCCCCCATCACCTCCCCACCATCACTCCCCCCCCATCACCTCCCCCCATCATCCCCCCATCACCTCCCCCATCACCCCCCCATTATCTCCCCCCCGTCATCTCCCCCCATCATCTCCCCCCCATCACCCTCCATCATCTCCCCCCATCACCTCCCCCATCACCTCCCACCATCACCTCCCCCATCATCTCCCCCATCACCTCCCCCATCATCTCCCCCATCACCTCCAACATCACCTCCCCCATCACCACCCCCACCATCATCTCCCCCCCAATCACCTCCCCCCATCACCTCCCTCCCATCAGCTCCCCCCCATAACCTCCCCCCGATAACCTCCCCACCCATCACCTCACCACATCAACCACCATCACCTCCCCCCCATCACCCCCACAATCACCTCTCACCCATCGCCTCCCCCCATCACCTCCCCCCATCACCCCCCCATCACCTCCCCCATCATCTCCCCCATCACCTCCCCCCCGTCATCTCCCCCCATCACCTCCCCCCATCATCTCCCCCCATCACCTCCCCCGATCACCTCCCCCATCACCTCCCCCATCACCTCCCCCATCACCACCCCCACCATCATCTCCCCCATCTCCCCCACAATCACCGCCCCCCATCACCCCCATCACCTCCCCCCATCACCGCCCCATCAACCCATCACCTCCCCCCATCATCACCCGCCCATCACCTCCCCCCATTACCTCCCCCATCACCTCCCCCCATCACCCCCACCCATCAACTCCCCCATCAACTCCCCCCATCACCTCCCCCATCATCCCCCATCACCTCCCCCCATCATCACCCCTCCATCACCTCCCACCATCACCTCCCACCATCAACCCCTTCATCACCTCCCCCCATCACCACCCCCCCAAACATCTCCCCCCATCATGTCCCCCATCACCTCCCCCCCATCATCTCCCCCATCACCCCCCCAATCGCCTCACACCCATCACCTCTATCCATCACCTCCCCCCAACACCTCCCCCCTTCACCCCCCCATCATCTCCCCCACCATCATCTCCCCCCATCACCTCCCCCCCCATCACCCCCAATCATCTCCCCCCATCACCTCCCCCATCACCTCACCCCATCACCTGCCCCAATCACCTCCTCACCATCACCGCCCCCCATTACCCCCCATCACCCCCCCAACACCTCCCCACATCATCACACCCGATCACCTCCCCCCCATCACCCCCCATCATCTCCCACCATTCCCTCCCCCCAGCTCCCCCCCATCACCTCCTCCATTATCTCCACCCATCACCCCCCCATCACCTCTCCCCATCATCACCCCCCATCACCCTCCCATCACCCCCACCCATCAACTCCCCCATCACCTCCCCCAAGTGACCTCCCCCCATCACCACCCCCAATCAGCCCCCATCACCTCCCCCATCACCCCCAGCCATCAAATCCCCCAACACCTCTCCCCATCACCCCCCCAATCACCTCCCCCCATCACCCCCACCCATCAACTCCCACATCACCTCCCCCCGTCACCTCCCCCAATCACCACCCCCATCATCCCCCCCATTACCTCCCCCATCACCTCCCCCATCATCTACCCCCATCATCTACCCCCATCACCTCCCCATCAGCCCCCCCATCACCTCTCCCCATCAACACCACCCCCATCACCTCACCTCATTACCTCCCCCATCACCTCCCCCCCATCACCTCCTCACCCATCACCCCACCCAATCACACCCCATCACCTCCCCCCATCACCCCCACCCATCAACTCCCCCATCACCTCCCCCAAAACCTCCACCCCATAACCTCCCCCAACACCTACTCCCCATCACCTCCACCCCATAACCTCCCCCCATAACCTCCCCCCATCACCTCACCCGCATCAGCTCCCCCCCATAACCTCCCCACCATAACATCCCCCCATCACCTCCCCCATCACCACCCCCCACCATCATCTCCCCCATCACCCCCCCAATTACCTCCCCCCCATCACCCCACCATCCCCTCCCCCCCATCACCGGCCCCCATCATCTCCCCCCATCACCCACACCCATCAACTCCCCCATCACCTCCCCCCATCCCCCCCGCATCACCTCCCCCCATCACCACCCCCAACACCTACTCCCCATCACCTCCACCCCATAACCTCCCCCCATAACCTCCCCCCATCACCTCACCCGCATCAGCTCCCCCCCATAACCTCCCCACCATAACCTCCCCTCATCACCTCCCCCATCACCACCCCCCACCATCACCTCCCCCATCACCCCCCCAATTACCTCCCCCCCATCACCCCACCATCCCCTCCCCCCCATCACCGGCCCCCATCATCTCCCCCCATCACCCACACCCATCAACTCCCCCATCACCTCCCCCCATCCCTCCCGCATCACCTCCCCCCATCACCACCCCCAACACCTACTCCCCATCACCTCCACCCCATAAACTCCCCCCATCACCTCAGCCCATCAGCTCCTCCCCATAACCTACCCGCCCATCACCTCCCCCATCACCACCCCCCACCACCATTTCCCCCCATCAGCCCCCCCCCTCATCCCGCATCTCCCCCCGCCCCCCCTCTCTGAACTCTGACCCCGCCCCCGCCGGAAGTGGTGTCTGTGAGTCACGGGGAGGAAGCGCTGAGCCCGGGCCGCCCCTTACAGGATGTTCTCGGCTCGGCCGGCGCACAAACACCGCGGCTGGTATGGGGGAGGTGGGTGTGAGCGGCCCGGGGACCGGGGACCGGGGACCGGGGACCGGGGACCGGGGACCGGGGACCGGGGACCGGGGACAGGGACAGGGACAGGGACAGGGACAGGGACAGGGACGGGGACCGGGGTCCGGGACCGGGGACAGGGACAGGGACAGGGACAGGGACAGGGACAGGGACAGGGACGGGGACCGGGGTCCGGGACCGGGGGTGGGTCCGGGGACCGAGGCTGGGGGTGGGTCCGGGACCGGGGGAGGGTCCGCGGTCCGGGGTCCGGGGACCGGGGTCCGGGGTCCGGGGACCGGGGCCGGGGGAGGGTCCGGGGACCGGGGCCGGGGGAGGGTCCGGGGACCGGGGCCGGGGGAGGGTCCGGGGACCGGGGACCGGGGCCGGGGGAGGGTCCGGGGACCGGGGTCCGGGGCCGGGGGAGGGTCCGGGGACCGGGGTCCGGGGCCGGGGGAGGGTCCGGGGCCGGGGGAGGGTCCGGGGACCGGGGTCCGGGGCCGGGGGAGGGTCCGGGGTCCGGGGTCCGGGGACCGGGGTCCGGGGTCCGGGGACCGGGGCCGGGGGAGGGTCCGGGGACCGGGGCCGGGGGAGGGTCCGGGGACCGGGGACCGGGGCCGGGGGAGGGTCCGGGGACCGGGGTCCGGGGCCGGGGGAGGGTCCGGGGACCGGGGTCCGGGGCCGGGGGAGGGTCCGGGGCCGGGGGAGGGTCCGGGGACCGGGGTCCGGGGCCGGGGGAGGGTCCGGGGACCGGGGTCCGGGGCCGGGGGAGGGTCCGGGGTCCGGGGGAGGGTCCGGGGTCCGGGGTCCGGGGACCGGGGTCCGGGGTCCGGGGACCGGGGCCGGGGGAGGGTCCGGGGACCGGGGTCCGGGGCCGGGGGAGGGTCCGGGGCCGGGGGAGGGTCCGGGGACCGGGGTCCGGGGCCGGGGGAGGGTCCGGGGTCCGGGGGAGGGTCCGGGGACCGGGGTCCGGGGCCGGGGGAGGGTCCGGGGTCCGGGGCCGGGGGAGGGTCCGGGGACCGGGGCCGGGGTCCGGGGCCGGGGGAGGGTCCGGGGAACGGGGTCCGGGGCCGGGGGAGGGTCCGGGGGCCCAGGGGGTGTCCGGTGTCCGGCTGCAGCCTCTCACTGTCTCTCTCCCCCCCCAGGACGGCGGCAGCCCGGGCCGGGCCGGCTGGATCCGCAAACACTGCGGCCGGACGCTGCTCGGGACCGTCTGGAAGGAGCGGTTTATCCGTCTGCAGAGGGGCCGCCTCCTCATCTACCAGCAACAGGTGGGGGCACCGGGGGGGGGGCAAGGTGTTGGGGGGGGTGAGGGGGGAAGGTGAGGGGGAGGGGTTAGGGAGAGAGAGAGAGAGAGGGGCAGGGGGTGAGGGGTGGGGGTGGGAAAGAGAGGCGAGGGCGAGGGGGGAGGGAGAGAGAGGTCAGTCGGGGGCGAGAGAGAGAGGTCAGTCGGGGGCGAGAGAGAGAGAGAGAGGTCAGTCGGGGGCGAGAGAGAGAGAGGTCAGTCGGGGGCGAGAGAGAGAGAGAGAGGTCAGTCGGGGGCGAGAGAGAGAGAGAGGTCAGTCGGGGGCGAGAGAGAGAGAGAGAGAGGTCAGTCGGGGGCGAGAGAGAGAGAGAGAGAGGTCAGTCGGGGGCGAGAGAGAGAGAGAGAGAGGTCGGTCGGGGGCGAGAGAGAGAGAGAGAGAGAGGTCAGTCGGGGGCGAGAGAGAGAGAGAGAGAGGTCGGTCGGGGGCGAGAGAGAGAGAGAGAGAGAGGTCAGTCGGGGGCGAGAGAGAGAGAGAGGTCAGTCGGGGGCGAGAGAGAGAGAGAGGTCAGTCGGGGGCGAGAGAGAGAGAGAGGTCAGTCGGGGGCGAGAGAGAGAGAGGTCAGTCGGGGGCGAGAGAGAGAGAGAGAGAGGTCAGTCGGGGGGCGAGAGAGAGAGAGGTCAGTCGGGGGCGAGAGAGAGAGAGAGAGAGGTCAGTCGGGGGCGAGAGAGAGAGAGAGGTCAGTCGGGGGCGAGAGAGAGAGAGAGGTCAGTCGGGGGGCGAGAGAGAGAGAGAGGTCAGTCGGGGGCGAGAGAGAGAGAGAGGTCAGTCGGGGGCGAGAGAGAGAGAGAGGTCAGTCGGGGGCGAGAGAGAGAGAGAGGTCAGTCGGGGGCGAGGGGGGAGGGAGAGAGAGGTCAGTCGGGGGCGAGAGAGAGAGAGAGGTCAGTCGGGGGCGAGAGAGAGAGAGAGAGGTCAGTCGGGGGCGAGAGAGAGAGAGGTCAGTCGGGGGCGAGAGAGAGAGAGAGAGGTCAGTCGGGGGCGAGAGAGAGAGAGGTCAGTCGGGGGCGAGAGAGAGAGAGAGAGGTCAGTCGGGGGCGAGAGAGAGAGAGGTCAGTCGGGGGCGAGAGAGAGAGAGAGAGAGAGAGGTCAGTCGGGGGCGAGAGAGAGAGAGAGAGAGAGAGGTCAGTCGGGGGCGAGAGAGAGAGAGAGGTCAGTCGGGGGCGAGAGAGAGAGAGGTCAGTCGGGGGCGAGAGAGAGAGAGGTCAGTCGGGGCGAGAGAGAGAGAGAGAGAGGTCAGTCGGGGGCGAGAGAGAGAGAGAGAGAGAGAGGTCAGTCGGGGGCGAGAGAGAGAGAGAGAGAGAGAGAGGTCAGTCGGGGGCGAGAGAGAGAGAGAGAGAGAGAGAGGTCAGTCGGGGGCGAGAGAGAGAGAGAGAGGTCAGTCGGGGGCGAGAGAGAGAGAGAGGTCAGTCGGGGGCGAGAGAGAGAGAGAGAGAGGTCAGTCGGGGGCGAGAGAGAGAGAGAGGTCAGTCGGGGGCGAGAGAGAGAGAGAGGTCAGTCGGGGGCGAGAGAGAGAGGTCAGTCGGGGGCGAGAGAGAGAGAGAGAGGTCAGTCGGGGGCGAGAGAGAGAGAGGTCAGTCGGGGGCGAGAGAGAGAGAGAGAGGTCAGTCGGGGGCGAGAGAGAGAGAGAGGTCAGTCGGGGGCGAGAGAGAGAGAGAGAGAGGTCAGTCGGGGGCGAGAGAGAGAGAGAGAGAGAGGTCAGTCGGGGGCGAGAGAGAGAGAGAGAGAGAGAGAGGTCAGTCGGGGGCGAGAGAGAGAGAGAGAGGTCAGTCGGGGGCGAGAGAGAGAGAGAGGTCAGTCGGGGGCGAGAGAGAGAGAGAGGTCAGTCGGGGGCGAGAGAGAGAGAGGTCAGTCGGGGGCGAGAGAGAGAGAGAGAGAGGTCAGTCGGGGGCGAGAGAGAGAGAGAGGTCAGTCGGGGGCGAGAGAGAGAGAGGTCAGTCGGGGGCGAGAGAGAGAGAGAGAGAGGTCAGTCGGGGGCGAGAGAGAGAGAGGTCAGTCGGGGGCGAGAGAGAGAGAGAGAGAGGTCAGTCGGGGGCGAGAGAGAGAGAGAGGTCAGTCGGGGGCGAGAGAGAGAGAGAGGTCAGTCGGGGGCGAGAGAGAGAGAGAGGTCAGTCGGGGGCGAGAGAGAGAGAGAGGTCAGTCGGGGGCGAGAGAGAGAGGTCAGTCGGGGGCGAGAGAGAGAGAGAGGTCAGTCGGGGGCGAGAGAGAGAGAGGTCAGTCGGGGGCGAGAGAGAGAGAGAGAGGTCAGTCGGGGGCGAGAGAGAGAGAGAGAGGTCAGTCGGGGGCGAGAGAGAGAGAGAGAGGTCAGTCGGGGGCGAGAGAGAGAGAGGTCAGTCGGGGGACAGAGAGAGAGGTCAGTCGGGGGCGAGAGAGAGAGGTCAGTCGGGGGCGCGAGAGAGAGGTCAGTCGGGGGCGCGAGAGAGAGAGGTCAGTCGGGGGCGCGAGAGAGAGAGGTCAGTCGGGGGCGAGAGAGAGAGAGGTCAGTCGGGGGCGAGAGAGAGAGAGGTCAGTCGGGGGCGAGAGAGAGAGGTCAGTCGGGGGCGAGAGAGAGAGGTCAGTCGGGGGCGAGAGAGAGAGGTCAGTCGGGGGCGAGAGAGAGAGGTCAGTCGGGGGCAAGAGAGAGAGGTCATTCGGGGGAGAGAGAGAGAGAGAGAGGTCAGTCGGGGGAGAGAGAGAGAGAGAGAGGTCAGTCGGGGGCGAGAGAGAGAGGTCAGTCGGGTGCGAGAGAGAGAGAGAGAGGTCAGTCGGGGGATAGAGAGAGAGAGAGAGGTCAGTCGGGGGACAGAGAGAGAGAGAGAGGTCAGTCGGGGGACAGAGAGAGAGAGAGAGGTCAGTCGGGGGACAGAGAGAGAGAGAGAGGTCAGTCGGGGGACAGAGAGAGAGAGAGAGGTCAGTCGGGGGACAGAGAGAGAGAGAGAGGTCAGTCGGGGGACAGAGAGAGAGAGAGAGGTCAGTCGGGGGACAGAGAGAGAGAGAGAGAGGTCGGTCGGGGGCGAGAGAGAGAGTGAGTGAGGTCGGTCGGGGGCGAGAGAGAGAGAGAGAGTGAGGTCGGTCGGGGGCGAGAGAGAGAGAGAGTGAGGTCGGTCGGGGGCGAGAGAGAGTTGAGAGGTAGGGGATGAGTTGGGGGAAGGAGAGAGACAGGTCGGGGGTGGGGGAGAGAGAGAGATGTGAGGTTGGGGGTGGGGGAGGGCGGGAGGTAGTGATGAGGGTCGGGGAGAGAGATAGAGAGAGATGAGGGTGGGGGGAGCGGGAGATATGGGGGCATGGTTAAAAGAGAAATGGGGGCGTGGGGGAGAGAGTTCGGGTTTGGGGGGCAGAGTGATCGAGATGGGGTTGGGGAGAGAGAGACGTGGGTGAGTGGGAGAGAGATATGGGGGTGGGAGAGCAAGAGAGAAAGATATGGGGATGTGGGGGAGAGAGAGATGGGTGTTGGGGGCAAGAGTGATAGAGAGTTTGGGGTGGGGGAGAGAGATGGGGTGGCGGTGGGCAGCGAGAGAAATGGGGGTGTTGGCGAGAGATTGGTGTATGGGGGAGCGGAGACGGGAGGTAAGGGGGAGAGAGGAGATGGGTTGGCGCGGAGACAGTAGATGGTGGTTGTGGAAAGAGGAGATGAAGGTGGGGAGGGGGAGAGAGGAATGGGGGCAAGAGAGAAAGAGATGGGGTGGAGGGAGGGAGGGGAGAGAGAGATAGGTGGGAGGGTAGAGAGAGCGAGATTGGGGGTGTGGGGAGAGAGAGATGGGCGGGGGGGTAGAGAGAGCGAGATTGGGGGTGTGGGGAGAGAGAGATGTGCCGGGGGGGTAGAGAGAGCGAGAGAAAGATGAGGTGGGGGGAGGGAGAGAGAGAGAGTGATGGGGTGGGGTGTGGAGAGAGAGAGATGGAGTGTGGGGGCAGAGAGATGGGGCGTGGAACAGGAAAATGGATGAAGGACGAGGAAGATGGCGGGTGAAGAGAATTAGAGAAATGTAGGGACTGGAAGGTTGGGAGATGTAGAGTCATAGAGTTATCCAGCACAGAAACAGGCCCTTCGGCCCACCGTATCCATGCTGGCCATCAAGCACCTTCTATTCTAATCCCATTTTCCAGCATTTAGCCCATAGGCCTGTATGCTATAGTGTTTCAAATGCTCATCTAAACTTCTAAAATGTTGTGAAGGTTCCTGCCTCTACCACCCCCTCAGGCGGTGTGTTCCAGATTCCAACCACACTCTGGGTGGAAAGTATTTTCCTCAAATTCCCTCTAACCCTCCTGCCTCTTACCGTAAATCTATGCCCCCTCTCACCCCCGACCGACCTACCTCTCTCTCTCACCTCCGACCTCACTCTCTCACCCCCGACCTCACTCTCTCACCCCCGACCTCACTCTCTCACCCCCGACCTCACTCTCTCACCCCCGACCTCACTCTCTCACCCCCGACCTCACTCTCTCACCCCCGACCTCACTCTCTCACCCCCCGACCTCACTCTCTCACCCCCGACCTCACTCTCTCACCCCCGACCTCACTCTCTCACCCCCGACCTCACTCTCTCACCCCCGACCTCACTCTCTCACCCCCGACCTCACTCTCTCACCCCCGACCTCACTCTCTCACCCCCGACCTCACTCTCTCACCCCCGACCTCACTCTCTCACCCCCGACCTCACTCTCTCACCCCGACCTCACTCTCTCACCCCCGACCTCACTCTCTCACCCCCGACCTCACTCTCTCACCCCCGACCTCACTCTCTCACCCCCGACCTCACTCTCTCACCCCCGACCTCACTCTCTCACCCCGACCTCCACTCTCTCACCCCCGACCTCACTCTCTCACCCCCGACCTCACTCTCTCACCCCCGACCTCACTTCTCTCACCCCCGACCTCACTCTCTCACCCCCGACCTCACTCTCTCACCCCCGGACCTCACTCTCTCACCCCCGGGGACCTCACTTCTCTCACCCCCGACCTCACTCTCTCACCCCCCGACCTCTCTCTCTCACCCCCGGAACCTCACTCTCTCACCCCCCGACCTCACTCTCTCACCCCCGACCTCACTCTCTCACCCCCGACCTCACTCTCTCACCCCCGACCTCACTCTCTCACTCACCCCCGACCCTCACTCCTCACCCCCGACCCTCACTCCTCTCTCACCCCCCCGACCTCACTCTCTCACCCCCGACCTCACTCTCTCACCTCCGACCTCACTCTCTCACCCCCGACCTCACTCCTCTTCACCCCCGGACCTCACTCTCTCACCCCCGACCTCACTCTCTCACCCCCGTCACACTCTCAACCCCCACCTCACTCTCTCACCCCCGACCTCACTCTCTCACCCCCGACCTCACTCTCTCACCCCCGACCTCACTCTCTCACCCCCGACCTCACTCTCACACCCCCGACCTCACTCTCTCACCCCCGACCTCACTCTCTCACCCCCGACCTCACTCTCTCACCCCCGACCTCACTCTCTCACCCCCGACCTCACTCTCTCACCCCCGACCTCACTCTCTCACCCCCGACCTCACTCTCTCACCCCCCGACCTCACTCTCTCACCCCGACCTCACTCTCTCACCCCCGACCTCACTCTCTCACCCCCGACCTCACTCTCTCACCCCCAGACCTCACTCTCTCACCCCCGACCTCACTCTCTCACCCCCGACCTCCTCTCTCACCCCCGACCTCACCTCTCACCCCCGACCTCACTCTCTCACCCCCCGACCTCACTCTCTCACCCCCGACCTCACTCTCTCACCCCCGACCTCACTCTCTCACCCCCGACCTCACTCTCTCACCCCCGACCTCACTCTCTCACCCCCGACCTCACTCTCTCCTCACCCCCGACCTCACTCTCTCACCCCCGACCTTCTCTCTCACCCCGACCTCACTCTCTCCCCCCGACCTCACTCTCTCACCCCCGACCTCACTCTCTCAACCACCGACCTCACTCTCCTCACCCCCGGACCTCACTCTCTCACCCCCGACCTCACTCTCTCAACCCCGACCTCACTCTCTCACCCCCGACCTCACTCTCTCACCCCCGACCTCACTCTCTCACTCTCTCACCCCCGACCTCACTCTCTCACCCCCGACTCACTCTCTCACCCCGCCTCACTCTCCCCCCGACCCTCACTCTCTCACCCCCGACCTCACTCTCTCACCCCCGACCTCACTCTCTCACCCCCGACCTCACTCTCTCACCCCCGACCTCACTCTCTCACCCCCCGACCTCACTCTCTCACCCCCGACCCTCTCTCTCTCACCCCCGACCTCACCTCTCACCCCCGACCTCACTCTCTCACCCCCGACCTCACTCTCTCACCCCCGACCTCACTCTCTCACCCCGACCCTCACTCTCATCACCCCCGACCTCACTCTCTCACCCCCGACCTCACTCTCTCACCCCCGACCTCCACTCTCTCACCCCCGAACCTCACTCTTCACCCCCGACCTCACTCTCTCACCCCCGACCTCACTCTCTCACCCCCGACCCTCACTCTCTCACCCCCCGACATCACTCTCTCACCCCCGACCTCACTCTCTCACCCCCGACTCACTCTCTCACCCCGACCTCACTCTCTCACCCCCGACCTCACTCTCTCACCCCGACCTCACTCTCTCACCCCCGACCTCACTCTCTCACCCCCGACCTCACTCTCTCTCCCCCGACCTCACTCCTCACCCCCGACCTCACTCTCTCACCCCCGACCTCACTCTCTCACCCCCCGACCTCACTCTCTCACCCCGACCTCACTCTTCACCCCGACCTCACTCTCTCACCCCGACCTCACTCTCTCACCCCCGACCTCACTCTCTCACCCCCGACCTCACTCTCTCACCCCCGACCTCACTCTCTCACCCCCGACCTCACTCTCTCACCCCCGACCTCACTCTCTCACCCCCGACCTCACTCTCTCACCCCCGACCTCACTCTCTCACCCCCGACCTCACTCTCTCACCCCCGACCTCACTCTCTCACCCCCGACCTCACTCTCTCACCCCCGACCTCACTCTCTCACCCCCGACCTCACTCTCTCACCCCCCGACCTCACTCTCTCACCCCCGACCTCACTCTCTCACCCCCGACCTCACTCTCTCACCCCCGACCTCACTCTCTCACCCCGACCTCACTCTCTCACCCCCGACCTCACTCTCTCACCCCCGACCTCACTCTCTCACCCCCGACCTCACTCTCTCACCCCCGACCTCACTCTCTCACCCCCGACCTCACTCTCTCACCCCCGACCTCACTCTCTCACCCCCGACCTCACTCTCTCACCCCCGACCTCACTCTCTCACCCCCGACCTCACTCTCTCACCCCCGACCTCACTCTCTCACCCCGACCTCACTCTCTCACCCCGACCTCACTCTCTCACCCCCGACCTCACTCTCTCACCCCGACCTCACTCTCTCACCCCCGACCTCACTCTCTCACCCCCGACCTCACTCTCTCACCCCCCGACCTCACTCTCTCACCCCCGACCTCACTCTCTCACCCCCGACCTCACTCTCTCACCCCCGACCTCACTCTCTCACCCCCGACCTCACTCTCTCACCCCCGACCTCACTCTCTCACCCCCGACCTCACTCTCTCACCCCCCGACCTCACTCTCTCACCCCCGACCTCACTCTCTCACCCCCGACCTCACTCTCTCACCCCCGACCTCACTCTCTCACCCCCGACCTCACTCTCTCACCCCCGACCTCACTCTCTCACCCCCGACCTCACTCTCTCACCCCCGACCTCACTCTCTCACCCCCGACCTCACTCTCTCACCCCCGACCTCACTCTCTCACCCCCGACCTCACTCTCTCACCCCCGACCTCACTCTCTCACCCCCGACCTCACTCTCTCACCCCCGACCTCACTCTCTCACCCCCGACCTCACTCTCTCACCCCCGACCTCACTCTCTCACCCCCGACCTCACTCTCTCACCCCCGACCTCACTCTCTCACCCCCGACCTCACTCTCTCACCCCCGACCTCACTCTCTCACCCCCGACCTCACTCTCTCACCCCCGACCTCACTCTCTCACCCCCGACCTCACTCTCTCACCCCCGACCTCACTCTCTCACCCCCGACCTCACTCTCTCACCCCCGACCTCACTCTCTCACCCCCGACCTCACTCTCTCACCCCCGACCTCACTCTCTCACCCCCGACCTCACTCTCTCACCCCCGACCTCACTCTCTCACCCCCGACCTCACTCTCTCACCCCGACCTCACTCTCTCACCCCCGACCTCACTCTCTCACCCCCGACCTCACTCTCTCACCCCCGACCTCACTCTCTCACCCCCGACCTCACTCTCTCACCCCCGACCTCACTCTCTCACCCCCGACCTCACTCTCTCACCCCCGACCTCACTCTCTCACCCCCGACCATCACTCTCTCACCCCCGACCTCACTCTCTCACCCCCGACCTCACTCTCTCACCCCCGACCTCACTCTCTCACCCCCGACCTCACTCTCTCACCCCCGACCTCACTCTCTCACCCCGACCTCACTCTCTCACCCCCGACCTCACTCTCTCACCCCCGAACCTCACTCTCTCACCCCCGACCTCACTCTCTCACCCCCGACCTCACTCTCTCACCCCCGACCTCACTCTCTCACCCCCGACCTCACTCTCTCACCCCCGACCTCACTCTCTCACCCCCCGACCTCACTCTCTCACCCCCGACCTCACTCTCTCACCCCGACTCACTCTCTCACCCCCGACCTCACTCTCTCACCCCCCGACCTCACTCTCTCACCCCCCGACCTCACTCTCTCACCCCCCGACCTCACTCTCTCACCCCCGACCTCACTCTCTCACCCCCGACCTCACTCTCTCACCCCCGACCTCACTCTCTCACCCCCGACCTCACTCTCTCACCCCCGACCTCACTCTCTCACCCCCGACCTCACTCTCTCACCCCCGACCTCACTCTCTCACCCCCGACCTCACTCTCTCACCCCCCGACCTCACTCTCTCACCCCCGACCTCACTCTCTCACCCCCCGACCTCACTCTCTCACCCCCCGACCTCACTCTCTCACCCCCGACCTCACTCTCTCACCCCCGGCCTCACTCTCTCACCCCCGGCCTCACTCTCTCACCCCCGGCCTCACTCTCTCACCCCCGACCTCACTCTCTCACCCCCGACCTCACTCTCTCACCCCCGACCTCACTCTCTCACCCCCGACCTCACTCTCTCACCCCCGACCTCACTCTCTCACCCCCGACCTCACTCTCTCACCCCCGACCTCACTCTCTCACCCCCGACCTCACTCTCTCACCCCCGACCTCACTCTCTCACCCCCGACCTCACTCTCTCACCCCCGACCTCACTCTCTCACCCCCGACCTCACTCTCTCACCCCCGACCTCACTCTCTCACCCCCCGACCTCACTCTCTCACCCCCCGACCTCACTCTCTCACCCCCCGACCTCACTCTCTCACCCCCCGACCTCACTCTCTCACCCCCGGCCTCACTCTCTCACCCCCGACCTCACTCTCTCACCCCCGACCTCACTCTCTCACCCCCGACCTCTCTCTCTCACCCCCGACCTCTCTCTCTCACCCCCGACCTCTCTCTCTCACCCCCGACCTCTCTCTCTCTCTCTCTCCCTCTCTCTCTCACCCCCGACCGACCTCTCTCTCTCTCTCTCTCTCTCTCACCCCCGACCGACCTCTCTCTCTCTCTCTCTCTCTCTCACCCCCGACCTCTCTCTCTCTCTCTCTCTCCCTCTCACCCCCGACCGACCTCTCTCTCTCTCTCTCTCTCTCTCTCACCCCCGACCGACCTCTCTCTCTCTCTCTCTCTCTCTCTCTCTCACCCCCGACCGACCTCTCTCTCTCTCTCTCTCACCCCCGACCGACCTCTCTCTCTCTCTCTCACCCCTGGTTATTGACACCTCCGCTAAGGGGAAATGTTTCTTCCTATCTACCCTATCTATGCCACTCATAATTTTGTACACCTCTCTCAGATCCCCGCTCCAAGGAAAACAGCCTTCGCCTCCCCAGTTTCTCTTCATAGGAGAGGTGGTGGTGGGAGCTGTGGTATGGGGTGATGGTGAGGGAACTTTTGTGGGAGGGAGATGGGGGAGGATTGTGGGCATTAGGTTGGTCCCACTCTTGGGTTTCCCCGAGGCTGCAGGGTCAGTCTTTGTTCTTTTCTGGATTGAGGTTCGTCAGGTTTGGTCTAAGTTTTGTCTGGGGTTCTGGGCAGATCTCACTGAGTAAATGTGCTGCTGTTTCAGGAGGATGTCCAATGTGAGGAGACAGTGGAGCTTGGGAAATATCAGCGATGCCAGGAACAGCGGGCATTAATGAAGAGGAACCAGTTTAGGCTGGTTCTGATCCGGCGATCCGGCACCAAGGTGAGTGAGTGACTAAGTGGGAACACTGCACGTGGGGTGTGTTGGGGTGACTGCTCATTCTCAGTGATTTCATCCTCAATGTCTTGTCCTCCTTTCATGCCCTCTGCTCAATTTCATGCTCCATGCGAGCAAATGATAACTGTCATTTCAAAATGATTAATTAAGAATTTAAGTCAGGTTACTATAGTAGTAAGTTAATTTAATAATATAGCTTTTTAGCAACAGCAATGTTTATTAGCAGTATCAAGGTTTATCATCTAATAGTAATGGCAGGGCTGATTCAACCTCCGGAGTGCACACCCTTTGCTATGTGGGAGCTCCAGGACACTTTCCGTGTCTTGGACAACCATTTGTGCAGGAAGTATCATCAGCTGCAGCAGTTCGATCTCCGGGTTTTGGAACTTGGTATCACTGAGGTGCATCTTTGAGGTTGAGAACTTTGTGATAGCACGTTTATAGATGTGGTCACCCCGCCTCTTAAGTTCTGAATACTGATGGAAGTGATAGTTCATCTGGAGAGTACAACCCAGCTAATTTGATGACACCACGGGTGGTTCAGCTAGAAGAGTATTAATGATAGGTGATTCAACAAGTGAATAGGCAGATGTTTCTGTGGCTGCATGTTTCCAAGATAGTCTGTTGCCTCCCTGATGTCAGGGTCAAGGATGTCGCTGAATGGCTGCAGAGCACCCTGAGGAGGGAGGGTGAACAGCCAACTGTTGTGGTCCATATTGGAAAAAACAGCATACACAGAAAGAGAGGTGTGGCCCTGCAGTCAGAATTTAGGGAAATGGGTGGGAAATTAGCAAGCAGGACATCAAAAGTAGTAATCTCCAGATTACTCCTGGTACCACATGCAAGTATGTATATAAATAGGAAGATAAGGCAGATGAATGTATGTCTGGAAAGATGGTGCAGGAAGGAGGGTTTTAGATTCATGGGACATTGGGAATGACAGTGGGGAAGATGAGACCTATACAGGCTGGACAGGTTGCACCTGAACAGAGCTGGGACTGAACTCCTTACAGAACAATTTATTAGTTTTGTTGGGGAGGGTCTAAACTAACTTGAAAAAGGTGAGGGGACCAGGAGAAATTATTAGAGTGGAATACAAAGGTGCATAGTTTGCTAGGAGAGATAGAAAACACTCAGGTAGGAAATAGCATGTTATTGGGTGGGTTCAGAGCAAGGGAGAAAGTAATAAAAGTCTAAATCAGGGTTACTGTGCATGTATGTGAATGCGCAGATTGTGGTAAATAAGGTGAGTTACAGATGCAGATTGCCATGTGGAAATATGATGTTGTGGCTGCAACAGAGACCTGACTCATAGAAGGGCAAGCTTGGTTATTAAATATTCCTGGATACAACATGTTCAGGAAAGGAAGAAAAGGGTCAGGGATGGCAGCATTGATTAAAGAGAATGTTGCAGTTCTGGAGCAAGATAATGCTCCAGAGGGGACAAAGACAGAATCTATTGGCTAGAGCCAAGGAACAAAAAAGGTTACATTGCTCGATGTGGTCTATAGGCCACAAATTTGTGGAAAGACGTCGAGGAACAGATTTGCAAGGAAACTAGAGAGAGGTGCAAGAATTATAAAGTAGTTTCAATGGAGGACTTTAATTATTTGAATTTAGAGTGGGATAGTAGTAGTGTAAAGGGCAGAGAGGGGCAAGAGTTCCTAGTATGTATTCAAGAACATTTTCTACATTTCCAGTCCAATGAGAAAGGAAGCACTGCTAGATCTGGTCTTTGGGAATGAGGTGAGCCAAGTCGATCAAGTTTAAGTAGGAAAACATTTAGGGGACGGTGATCATTGTATCATAAGGTTTAGGTTGACTATGGAAAAGGACAAAAGAACAAACTAGAGGATGAATAATTAACTGCAAAGTAGGAATGGATCTAGCCAAGATAAATTGGGATCAAAGTTTGGCAGGAAAAATGGTAACTGAACAATGGTTTACATTTAAAGAGGAGATGGTTAGGGTGCTCTCAAGGTATATTCCCACAAAGGGGAAAGTTAGAACAAACAAATCCAGAGCTCCCTGGATGACAATAGAGATAGAGATGAAGCAGAAAAAGAGTGCTTGTGACAGACGTTGGGTGGATAATATAACCGAGAACAAGGCTGAATATAGAAGGTTCAGAGGGGAAATGAGAAACCAAATAAGGAAAGCTAAGAGAAAGTATGAAAAGAGACTGAAAACAAATGAAAGGGAAACCAAAAGTGTGCAATAGGCTTAAAGTAAAAGGGTGGTATAAGGAGGATTGGGACCAATTAGGACCCAAAAAGGGGATTTACGCACTGGGGCAGTGGCATAGCTGAGATATTAAAAGAATACTTTGCATCTGTTTTTACCAAGGAAGAAGATGCTTCCCAGCTCATGGTGAAAGAGGAACTAATTCATACACTTGATGGGTTTAAAATTGTTAAGGAAGAGGCATTGCATAGGCACTAGGACTGGATGAGATGCATCCAAGGATACTATGGGAAGTGAGTGTGGAAATTGCTGAGGCACTGGCCATAATTTTTCAGTTTTCCTTAGACCCAGGGTTGTGCCAGAGAAGAAATGCAAATGTTCAAAAAAAGGAGTAAAGATAAGTCCAGCAAATACAAGCCAGTCAGTTTAACTTCAGTGGTGGGGAAACTTCTAGAAACAATAATTCAGGGCAAAATTAATCGTCATTTGTTAAAAGCAAATGTTTTTTGAGCTGGAGGAAGGTTTGTAGTGGAGTTCTGCAGGAGTTGGCGTTGGGTCCCTTGCTTTTCCCGATATATATAATGACCTAAACTTGGTGTACAGGGCACAATTCCACAATTTGCAAATGATACAAAATTTGGAAGCATTGTGAACTGTCAGGAGGATAATGTCGATCTTCAAAAGGACATAGACAATTTGGTAGAATGGGTGGATGAGTGGCAGATGAAATTTAATGCAGAGAAATGTGAAGTGTTTATTTTGATAGGAAGAATGAGAAGAGGCGGTATAATTCTAAAGGGTGCAGGAGCTAAGGGACCTGGGTGTATATGTGCATAAGTCATTGAAAGTGGCAGGTGTCTTTTATTCTTTAATGCTATGTGTGTGTCACTGGCAAGGCCAGCACCTGCCACCATCTCTAACTGCCTTTGAACAGAGCAGCTTGCTTAGAGTCAGCAAGCTGCTAACCCCTTGAGTCAGCCACATTGCTGTGGGTCTGGAGTCACATAAGGACAGCAGATTTTCTTCCTAAAAGGCATTAGTGAATCAGCTGGGTTTTTACAGCAATCAATGATAGTGTGCTTGCACATGAACAGGGGAGAGACCTCATCCTGAGTGAGACACAGCCAGAGTAAGTGTGGGTATTGGCAATTTGGTGCACAGTGGGAATTTGGTGCATAGGGGAAGAGGCGCTCTTTGCATTTTTTCTTTGCTATCCAACTTCTTAAATCTTCAGAGAGTGATCTTGCTCTACTGCAGCAAGGGAAAGGAATGACTGATAAGTAGTGGGTAAGGTCGGGTAAGTATTTACTACTTTTATCGCCTATAGTTTAAGGTCATTTTGTGGTTTATACTTTGTATATTCTGTAGTGACGAGGATCAGGAAAGAAGGGCCCAAGAGTAATTGATTTAAAAGATTTAATTTAAAGGGATAGGTCATGGCAGGAGAGCTCAAAGCTGTGGTGTGCTCCATGTGGGAAGCTGGGAACATTTCCAGTGCCCGGGACCAGCATGTGTGCAGGAAGTGTGTCCAGCTGCAGCTCCTGGAAGCTTGGGTTTCAGAGCTGGAACGGCGGCTGGGGACACTGTGGAGCATCCGTGAGTCTGAGAGCATCGTGGATAGCATGTTTAGAGAGGTGGTCACACTGCAGCTGAAGGGACTTGAGGAAGGAAGGGAATGGGTGACCACCAGGCAGTCCAAGAGAAACAGGCAGGTGGTTCAGGAGTCCCCTGGGGTCCCGCTCACAAATTGGTATTCCATTTTGGCGGCTGATGAGGGCACTGGTTCCTCCAGGGAGTGCAGACAGAGCCAAGCTTCTGCCACCACAAGCGACCTGTCTATACAGGAAGGGAGGAAGAGCAATAGCAATAGGGGATTCTATAGTCAGGGGAACAGATAGGTGCTACTGTGGCCGTCAACGTGACTCCAGGTATGTTGCCACCCTGGTGCCAGGGTCTGGGATGTCACTGAACGGCTGCAGGGCATCCTGAAGGGGGAGGGTGATAAGGCAGAGGTCATGGTACATGTTGGTACCAATGATATAGGCAGAAAGAGGGATGAGGTCTTGCATCAAGAATTCAGGGAGTTAGGCAGTAGACTAAAAAGCAAGACCTCTTGGGTTGTAATCTCTGGATTACTCCCAGTGCCACGTGCTAACGAGCTCAGAAATAGGAGAATAGCACAGATGAGTACGCGGTTTAAGAGTTGGTGCAGGAAGGATGGTTTTAGATTCCTGGATCACTAGGACCGTTTCTGGGAAGGTGGGACCTGTACAAGCGGGACGGTCTACATCTGAACCAGAGCGGGACTAACATCCTTGCAGGCGGGTTTGTTAGTGCTGTTGGGAGGAGTTTAAACTAATTCGGCAGGGGGAGGGGACACAGATGTTAGTAGAATAGGGACACATCATAATACAGTAAAACAATCAAGTCAGAGGGAGTACAGCTGCATTAAGTCTCAAGGGAGTAAGGCAAGGCTGGATGGCCTCTACTTTAATGCCAGGAGTATTACAGGTAAAACGGATGAGTTAAGGGTGAGGATTGACATATGGAATTGTGATATGGTAGCCATCACTGAGACGTGGTTGAGGGAGGCGCAGGATTGGCAGCTCAACATTCTGGGATTTAGAATCTTCAGGCGAGACAGGGGAGGGGGTAAAAGAGGAGGAGGCTTTGCATTATTAGTAAGGAGTCAGTTACTGCAGTAAGGAGAGATGAGATCTTAGAGGGGGCATCGAATAAAGCTTTGTGGGTAGAGCTTAGGAATAAAAAAGGGTCAGCCACATTGTTGGGTGTTTATTATAGACTCCCAGATAGTCAGCGGGAAATTGAGGAGCAAATATGTGCACAATTTGCGGAGGTGTGTAAAAACAATAACAACAGGGTGATATTAGATGATTTCAACTTTCCCAACATTAATTGGGATAGACATAGTATTAAGGACTTGAATGGAATGGATTTCTTGAAATATGTACAGGAGAACTTTTTAGGTCAATATGTAGAGGGTCCAACAAGGGACGATGCAGTGCTGGACCTACTTCTGGGGAATGAAGCAGGACAGGTGGCTGAGGTGGTAGAGAGGGAGCATTTTAGTGATAGTGATCACAACATGGTACAATTTAAGCTTGTTATGGACAAAGAAATAGACAAATTGCAAAAATATGTTTTGGATTGGGGGAGAGCGGATTTTAGTAAAATAAGGCACGATCTGGTCAAGGTAGACTGGGAACAGCTACTTGTGGGGAAATCTACAGAGGAGCAGTGGGGGTGCGTTCAAAAAGGAAATGGGGAGGGTACAGGCTCAACATGTTCCCTCTAGGGTGATAGGGACGAGTAACAAGCCCAGAGGTATTCAGGAAATGATGAGAAGGAAAGGAGAGGCTTTTAGCAGGTACAAGGGAAGCAAATCAGCGGAGGCATTAGTGGAGTACGGGAAGTGCAGGGTGGAGCTTAAGAAAGCAATTAGGAGAGCAAAGAGGGGATATGAGAAAGCTCTGGTTGGTAAAAGTAGGGAAAATCCCAAAATATTTTATAAGTATATCAATGGGAAGAGGATAACCAGGAAAAGAGTAGGGCCCTTAAGGGACCAAGGGGGCAATCTATGGATGGAGCCAGGGGACATCGGTAGAGCGTTGAACGAATACTTCACATCCGTCTTCACCCAAGAGAATGAGGATGAAGGTATCGAACTCGGAGAGAGAGACTGCGAAGTTCTTGAGCATATTGATATAGGGAGTGACAAGGTATTGGAGGTGTTGGCAGTCTTAAAAGTGGACAAATCTCCAGGTCCGGATGATTTGTGTCCCAGACTGCTGAGGGAGGCAAGAGAGGAGATCGCAGGGGTCTGATCCAAATTTTTATTCCTCTCTGGACACAGGGGAGGTGCCAGAGGACTGGAGAACAGCTCATGTGGTTTGGCTATTTAAGAAGGCTTGTAGAGATAAGCCAGGGAACTACAGGCCAGTGAGTCTCACATCAGTGGTAGGGAAACTATTGGAGAAAATTCTGAAGGAGAGTATTTATCTCCACTTGGAGAGGCAAGGTTTGATCAGGGATAGTCAGCATAGCTTTGTCAGAGGGAGGTCATGCCTAACAAATTTGATTGATTTTTTTTGAGGAGGTGACCACGTGTGTAGATGAGGGTAGTGCAGTTGATGTAGTTTAAATGGATTTCAGCAAAGCTTTTGACAAAGTCCTACATGGGAGACTTATATAGAAGGCAAATGCACATGGGATACAGGGTAATTTGATAAGGCAGATTCAAAATTGGCTTAGTTGTAGGAGACAGAGGGTGATGACAGAAGGATGCTTTAGTGACTGGAAGCCAGTGTCCAGTGGCGTACCACAGGGATCTGTACTCGGCCCCTATTATTCATCATTTATATAAACGACATAGATGACTACGTGTGGGGGTAGGATTAGTAAGTTTGCGGATGACACAAAAATTGGCTGGGTGGTTAACAGTGAGGTTGAGTGTCTTGGGCTACAGGAATACAAGATATAGACTGGTTGGTCAAATGGGCAGATAAGCGGCAGATGGAATTTAACCCTAAAAAGTGTGAGGTGATACACTTTGGAAGGAGTAATTTGACAAGGAAGTATTCATTGAACGGCATGACACTAGGAAGGTCTGAGGAACAAAGGGACCTTGGCGTGTGTGTTCATAGATCTCTGAAGGCGGAGAGGCATGTTAGTAGGGTGGTGAAAAAGGCATATGGGACACTTGCCTTTATCAATCGAGGCATAGATTACAAAAGTAGGGAGATCATGTTGGGGTTGTATAGAACCTTAGTGAGGTCACAGCTGGAGTACTGTGTGCATTCTGGTCACCACATTATAGGAAGGATGTGATTGCACTGGTGGGGATGCAGAGGAGATTCACCAGAATGTTGTCTGGGATGAAACATTTAAGTTATGAAGAGAGGTTGGATAGACTTGGGTTGTTTTCGTTGGAGCAGAGAAGACTGAGGGGCGACCTGATCGAGGTGTACAAGATAATGAGGGGCATGGACAGGGTGGATAGGGAGCAGCTGTTCCCCTTAGTTGAAGGGTCAGTCAAGAGGGGACATAAGTTCAAGGTGAGGGGTAGGAGGTTTAGGGGGGATGTGAGGAAAAACCTTTTTACCCAGAGGGTGGTGACGGTTTGGAATGCACTGCCGGGGAGGGTGGTGGAGGCAGGTTGCCTCACACCCTTTAAAAAGTACCTGGAATGTCATAACATTTAAGTCTATGGGCCAAGTGCTGCTAAATGGGATTAGGTAGGTCAAGTGTTTCTCATGTATCGGTGCAGACTCGATGGGCTGAAG
This sequence comes from Carcharodon carcharias, assembly GCF_017639515.1. Classification (NCBI taxonomy): domain Eukaryota; kingdom Metazoa; phylum Chordata; class Chondrichthyes; order Lamniformes; family Lamnidae; genus Carcharodon; species Carcharodon carcharias. Next base: position 1,346,431 of record NC_054492.1, on the reverse strand, counting down.
GCCTCTTCTGCACTGAGAGATTCTGTGATAGTTTCATTACTGAGACTAGCTTTCAGTTCCAGATTTTATTAATTGAATTAATTAAATGTGCCCTGGTGGGATTTGAACCCATGTCCCCAGATTGTCTCTGGATTACTAGTCCAGTGATGTTACCACTACGCCACCAACTCCCCAGGGTGAGAGTATTGTTAATAAAGCATACAGTATGCCAGCCTCCATTAATAGGCGTATAGAGTATCAGAACAAGGAAGATGTGTTAAACCTGTGTAAAACACCAGTTTGGCCTCAAATGGAGGCTTGTCTCCAATTCTAACTGCCACAATTTAGCAAAGATGTGAAGGCATTAGAGAGGGCACAGAGAATGGTTCCAGCTATGTTGATAAATTGAAGAATTTGGGACTGTTTTCCTTGTTGTAGAGAAGGCTGAGAGGAGATTTGATCATGGTATTCAAAACCATGAGGGGTCTGGACAGGATAGCTAGGGAGAAATTATTCCCACTGCTGGAAGTATCAAAACTAGAGGACACAGATTAAAATAATTTGCAAAAGAAGCAATGGAGACATGAGGAGGAACTTTTTTTACCTAGCAATGGCTTAGGATCTGGAGTGGACTGCCTGAGAGTGCGGTGGAGGCAAGCTCAAATGAGGCATTCAAGAGGAAATCTGATTATTATCTGAAAAGGAAGGATGTGCAGGGTAACAGAGAGAAGGGGGGAATGGCACTAGGTGCATTGCTCCTTCAGAGAGCTGGTGAAGGCACCAAGGGCCGAAAGGTCTCCTCTGCAGTAACAATTTTGTAATTCTGTCAGGTATCACAGTAAACATCACCCTCTCTGCCCTGCCCCTCACCCTCTGCCCCCATCCCTCTGGCCTCTGCAGCTGCCCTCCGGCCTCAGCAAACCCCCCCCCTCCCCCCACCTTCCCTCTAACCCAGGCCCCCCCACCTTCTGCCCTCTGCCCTCCCCCTTCCCCTGCCCTATCCCTTAGATGCTCACTCAGGATGAACCAGACTCTGTACAACATTGGTAACCTCTTTGATCCAGAGCCTGGCTACCATTGGAGCTATCGGTCAGCCTCCACTTACTTCCATCTTCATCTAAGTTATTCCCGTGCTGTCCTTGCACCCATTGCTCCACAGTTTCTTTTTTGACATTTGTCACTTCTGGACCCCACTTCATAGCCAGACCTCACCACTCAGCCTCACAAGCTTTGCTATCAAAGACGCTCAGCAATATGAGAACATAAGAGATAGGAGCAGGAGTAGCCCGCTCCACCATTCATGGATGACCTTCAATCTCAACTCCACTTTCTTGCCCACACTCTATATCCCAGCCTTAAAAATAGTCAATGATGAAGCATCCATAACCTTCTGGGGTGGGGAATTCCGAAGATGCACAACCCTTTGAGTGAAGAAATTTCTGCTCATCTCAGTCTTAAATGATCAACTGCTTATCCTGAGACTGTGTCCTGTGTTATTTCTTTGTCAGCCAGTGGAAACAACCTCTCAGTATCTACCCTGTCAAGCCTCTTCAGAATCTTGTATGTTTCAATGTGATCACCTCTCATTCTTCTAAACTCCAGAGATTATGTCTGCAATTCTGCCCTCCAGGGCAAGTAAAGTTAAAGATAACCCAAAGATGTTTTACCAATACAGTAATGCTAAAAGGTTAGTTAAGGAAAAAGTGGGACCTATCAGAGATGAAGATGGAAACTTGTGTGTAGATGCAGAGGCTGTGGGAAGGGTTTTGAATGAATATTTTGTCTGTGTTTACAAAGGAAAGGGAGTATGTAGATATTGTAGTCCAGGAGGAACACTGCGAGATATTGGACGGGATAGTCATAAAGAGAGAGGAAGTATTCGAAGGGTTGAAATTCTTGAAAGTTGATAAGTCACCAGGGCCAGATGGATTGTTTCCGAGGCTGCTGAAGGAAGTCAGGGAGGAGATAGCAGATGCTCTGAGGATGATTTTCCAATCTTCACTAGATACAGGGGAGGTACTGGAGGACTGGAGAAATGCAAATGTAGTTCCATTGTTTAAAAAGGGATCAAAGAAAATGTCAAACAATCATAGGCCAGTTAGTCTTACATTGGTGGTGAGCAAATTAGTAGAATCAATCCTGAGAGATAGGATTAACTGTCGTGTGGAAAGGCATGGACTAGTCAGGGATGGTCAGCATGGATTTGTTAAAGGAAGGTCTTGCCTCACAAATTTGACTGAATTCTTTGAGGAAGTGACAAGGGTTGATGAAGGTAGTGCAGTGGATGTTGTGTACATGGATTTTAGCAAGGCATTTGACAAGGTCCCACATGGCAGATTGGTCAGGAAAGTAAAAGCCCATGGGATTCAGGGTAATGTGGCAAACTGGATAAAAGGTTGGCTTTGTAACAGGAAAGAAAGGGTAATGGTCGATGGATGTCCTTGTGAATGGAAAGTTGTCTCAAGTGGTGTTCCACAGGGCTTGGTGTTGGGACCCTTGCTGCTTGTGTTATATATTAACGATTTGGATGTGAGCGTGGGGGGCATGATTGGGAAATTTGCTGATGACACAAAGATTGGCCGAGTAGTGGATAGTGTAGAGGATAGCCATAATCTCCAAAATGATGTAGATGGATTGGTGGAGTGGGTGGTAAAGTGGCAGATGGATTTTAACATAGAGAAGTGTGAGGTCATACATTTAGGGAGGTCAAACAGTTAAAGGGATTACAAAATAAATGGGAATATACAAGAGGGATAGATGAAATGAGAGATCTTGGCGTACAAGTACACAGGTCCCTGAAGGCAGCAGTTCAAGTAGACAAGGTTGTAAAAAAAGGCATATGGAATGCTCTCCTTCATTGGCAGAGGTATAGAATATAAAAGTAAGGATATAATGTTGGAATTGTATAAAACACTGGTGAGGCCACAATTGGGGTATTGTGTGCAGTTCTGGTCACCACATTACAGGAAGGATGTAATAGCTCTGGAGAGAGTGCAGAGGAGGTTTACAAGAATGTTGCCAGGGTTAGAAAAGTGTAGCTACGAGGAGAGATTGGATAGGTTGGGCTTATTTTCCTTAGAACAAAGAAGGCTGAGAGGTGACTTGATTGAGGTGTACAAAATTATGAGGGGAATAGATAGAGTGGACAGAATAAAATTGTTTCCCTTGATGGAGAATTCTAGAGCCAGGGTACATAGTTTCAAGATAAGTGGCAGAAGGTGTAGGGGGACATGAGGAAGAACTTTTTTACGCAGAGGGTAGTGGGTGTCTGGAATTCGCTGCCCAAGTTGGTGGTAGAGGCAGAAGCTTTAAACTCTTCTAAAAAGTACCTGGATCTGCACCTAAAGTGCTGTAAGCCGCAGGGCTATGGGCCGGGTGCAGGAAGGTGGGGTTAGAAAGGGCACGTGGGTGTCCTCGGGCTGGCATGGACAAGATGGGCCGAATGGCCTCCTTCTGTTCTGTAACTTTTCTATGGTTCTAATATAGACCCAGTTTACTCAGCTTCTCGTCATAGGACAACCCTCTCAGGGATCAATCTAGTGAACATTTGCTGCACCACATCCAAAGCAAGTATATCCTCCCTTAAATATGGAGACCAAAACTGTATGGGTGCGGTATCATCAAAGCCCGGTACAATTGCGGCAAGACTTCTTTTTCTTGTATTCCAGTCCACTTGGCAATAAAGGCCAATTTGCCTTCCTAATTGCTTGCTGCGCTTATATGCTCACTTAGGGCTTAGCCTAAATAGCCAAGTGGTTATGCTACTGGGTTTGTAACCCCAAGATCAAGAGTTCAAATCTCACAATGGCAAACTATGTCACAATGTGACTTCATCTGAAACAGATGGAAACAGGTTTGTACTCGAAAGAGTATCAAGAGTTCAAATCTCACAATGGCAAACTATGAAGCAATGTAACTTCATCTGAAACAGATGGAAACGGGTTTGTATTCGAAAGAGTTACATGCTCACTTCCTGAGTTCCTTGCATGAGTACCTCAAGTCTTTCTGAACATCAACATTTATAAGTCTCACACCTTTTAAAAAATATTCTCTTTTTCCATTCTTACGACCAAAATGAAAAGAGACTACCACACATTACACTCCATTTGCCACCTTGTTGCACATTCACCTAACCTGTCTGTCTCTTTACAGCCTCTCTTTGTCTTCCTCACAACTTACATTTCCACTTAGCTTTGTATATCATGAAACTTAGATACATTACTCTCTGTCTCTTCATCTAAGCCACCAATATAGATTGTATATAGCTGTAGCCCCAGCACTGATCCTTGTGGTACTCCATTAGTCACAACCTATCAACTTGAAAATGCCCCACTTATTCCTACTCTTTGTTCCTGTCTTTTAATTTGTACACCCAACCCCATGCCCCTCATCTTGCCCATTAACCTTTTGTGTTGCACCTTATCAAATGCCTTTTGGAAATCCAGGTACACCATTATCTACCTTTATCACCTTTATCTACCTTGCTAGTTATATCCTGAAAAAACTCTCATAAATATGCTATAATGGGAACACCATCAGCTTCAAGTTCCCATCACACACCAATCCTGGCATTTTGTATATCAATGTTTCTAGAATTTCCTATTTAACACCATTCTAGATACCAGCACCACAAGGTTTCAGTCCCTCAAGGAGGTCACCCACCAGCACCTTCTTGAGGTGACTTGGGTTAAGCAATAATTTTAAGCAATGAGCATAGCCAGTGTCACCCACATCAAGGACAAATATACCAAACAATGCCATCCATGCTGTCCTCTCATCCTGTGTCCTGTAGACACACTGCCTTACTCAGCAGCCAGCCATGTGTATCCCATCTTGCACAGTCCTCTCTGAGGCACGTTGGCTCCTGTTCTACATGGCCTCAGCACATTCTGCAAACTCTGCAGCCTTGTGTCTGCCTCCTCGCACTGTATGAGCCTTTGCGTCACCATTTCCCTTTAGCTATCTCAGTCTTACTTCTCAGAATCTCTGTCCCCTCTGGACTGCCGTCACTCCCGCTGCAACTTAGAGAGCTATCCGGTTAATCCCATTCCCCTTCCCTTTACCCTTGGTGGCAATTTATTCCCCATTAAGTATTTATCCAGTTCTCTTCTGAAAGTTACTGTTGAATCAACTTGGGTTAAATCTATGTCTTCTGGTTACTGACCCTTCCGCCACAGGAAACAGTTTTTCCTTATGCACTCTATGGAAATCTTCATGATTGGGAACAACCTTTAATCTTCTCTGCTGTAAGGAGAGCATCCCCAGTTTCTTCAGCCTATCTCTATAGCTGAAGTCTTTCAACCCTGGTAGAAAATCTCCTCTACAGCCCTCCAATGCCTTGACAATCGTCCTAAAATGTGGTCCCAAAATTAGACACAAACTCCAGCTGAGGGTGAACTAGTGTGTTCAAAGGTTTACAATAACTTCCTTGCATGAGTACTGTGTGCCTCTGTTTGCAATGTCCAGGGTCCCATATGCTTTTTTTTTAAGTCTTCTCAACTTGTCCTACCACCTTCAACAACTTATGTACATAAACGCCCAGGGATTCCTATTGTAGTACCTCCTTTAAAATTGTACCGTTTAGTTCACATTGCCTCTCCTCATTCTGCCTAGTGAATTAAATCAATTCATATTTTTCAGAATTAAATTTCATGTGCTGTGTGACTTGCTCAAGTCACCAGTTATGTCCTCTTGAAATCTGATGCTAACCTCCACACTGTTTATACATTCGAAATTTTGTGTCATTTGCAAACTTTGAAATTGTGATTTGTATATCCAACTCCTGGTCAGTAACATATATCAAAAAGAGCAATGGTCCTAATATGATCTTATGGATGATACCACTGTATATCTCCCTCCAGTCTGAAATACAATAATTCATTACTCTGTTTTCTGTCCCAACCAAGTTGTTTTGTTTTATTCATCTACAGGATGTGTGCCTCGCTGGTTAGGCTAGCATTTATTGCCCATCCCTAGTTGCCCTTGAGAAGTTGGTGGTGAGCTGTCTTCTTGAACCGCTGTAGTCCATGTGGTGTAGGTACATCCACAGTGCTGTTAGGGAGGGTGAAGGAACAGCGATATATTTCCAAGTCAGGATGGTGAGTGACTTGGAGGGGAACTTCCAGGTGGTGGTGTTCCCATCTATCTGTTGCCCTTGTCCTTCTAGATGGTAGTGGTTGTGGGTTTGGAAGGTGCTGTCGAAGGAGCCTTGATGAGTTCCTGCACTGTATCTTATAGATGGTACACACTGCTGCTACTGTGCATCGGTGATGGAGGGATTGAATGTTTGTGCATGTGGTGCCAAGCAAGTGGGCTGCTTTGTCCTGGATGGTGTCAAGGTTCTTGAGTGTTGTGGGAACTGCACTCAGCCATGGCAAGTGGGAAGTATTCCATCACACTCCTGACTTGTGCCTTGTAGATGGTGAACAGGTTTTAGGGAATCAGGAGGTGAGTTACTCACGATTTCTAGCCTCTGACCTACTCTTATAGCACAGTATTTATGTGGCTAGTCCAGTTCAGTTTCTGGTCAATGGTAACCCCCAGGATGATTCAGTGAAGGTGATGCCATTGAACAACAAGGGGCAATGGTTGGATTCTCTGTTGTTGGAGATGGTCATTGCCTGACACTTGTGTGGTGCGAATGTTACTTGCCACTTGTCAGCCCAAGCCTGGATATTGTCCAGGTCTTGCTGTATTTGGACATGGACTGCTTCAGTATCTGAGGAGTTGCAAATGGTGCTGAACATTGTGCAATCATCAGCGAACATCCCCACTTCTGACCTTATGATGGAAGGAAGGTCATTGATGAAGCATCTGAAGATGGTTGGGCCGAGTTCATATTCATGCTGCAGTTTCCCCTTTAATCCCATGAAGTTCAGTTTTGCTGCCAAGCCCAATATGTGACACTTTATCAAATGCCTTTAGAAAACCCATATACATAACACCAGCTGTACTGCCCTCATCAATCCTCTTGTTACTTTATCAAAGAACCCGATCGTTTGTCACATAGACATCTTTTGATGATCTGCTTCTATCACTGCTTGCTTGTCCCTACAACCACACCCCCCCCCTCCCACTTCTCCCCCGCCCCCAACCCAAACCACCTCCTCCTCCTCACCCCCCCCCTCCCTCCCACCTTAAACCAGCTTATATTTCACCCCTCTCCTTGGATTCACCTAGTTCTGTTGAAGGGTCATGAGGACTCGAAATGTCAACTCTTCTCTTCTCCGCCGATGCTGCCAGACCTGCTGAGTTTTTCCAGGTAATTCTGTTTTTGTTTTGGATTTCCAGCATCCGCAGTTTTTTGTTTTTGTCAGATAGGATTTCCTTTTCCAATTCTGTATGGATCTTCATTTGCTAACCCGTATTTTTCTGAGTGACAATTAGCTTTGTCTTTAATTATTGTCTAGAGGAGCTTTCCCCACCACTGGTGTCAGGCTAACTGGCATGTTGTTGTTGAGTTTATCCCTTTCTCCTCTTTTGAACTCTGTTTTCAATCTTTTGGTCTTCTGCACTACTTTCATATCTAAGGAGGATTGGCCGATTGTGGCCAGAGCCTCTGCTATTTCCACCCTTCTTTTTGGATCCTAATTGACCCCAACCTTCCTTGACAACCCCTCTACTATTTGCATGTTTTAAAAATGACTTTAACGTTCCCTTTTATGCTACTTGCTAATCTATCCTCATTCACCCCCTTTGCCTTCTCTTATTTCCTCTGTCAGTTCTCCTTGTGCTTTCTATATCCTGTTTGGTTCTCTGCTGTTTTATAAATCTGGCGTTTATCATAAGCATTCTGTTTCATTTTAATGTTATTCAGGGAGCTCTAGCTTCAGATGTCCTCTCTTAAGGAAATCTGCCTAGTCTGAAGGATCTCTTTATTAAAAAGCCTCCCTTTGTTCAATAACTTTTTTAACCAATACTTTTTGTTTCCAATCCACCTGGACTAGATTCCTTTCCAAATCATGGAAATTAGTGCTTCTTCAGTTGAGTATTGTAATAAAAACATTAAAAAATTTACAGCACAGAAGGAAGCCATTCAGCCCATTGTGTCTGTGCTAGCTGAAAAACATCTATTTGGTCTAATCCCACTGTCTAGCTCTTGGTCCGTAGCTCCGTGTTAGAGCTCATGTTGTGGAAAAGCCTCTCAGTCACAGAAACATCCATTACCTATTACGCATTGCTTCCTGGCACTGAGCCAACTTTGGATCACTTTCCCTGGAGCCCATGAACTTATTAATCAGTGGGACTTTGTCAAAAATCTTGCTAGACTATATCAAATGCATTACCATCATCAACTCTCCTTGTTACCTCCTCAGTAAACTCAGTCAGGTTAGTCAGACTTGACCTTCCTTGAACAAATCCCTGCTGAAGGTCCTCAAATAATCCATGGCTCCCTAAATGATGACCTATATGGTCTCAGAATTCTTTCCAATAATTTGACCACCACTGGGGTTAGACTAACCAACCTGTAGTCCCTATCCCTTCCTTTTGGCACAACATTAACCTGTAATCCCTATCCCTTAACCTGTAATCCCTATCCCTTCCTTTTGGCACAACGTTAACCTGTAATCCCTATCCCTTAACCTGTAATCCCTATCCCTTAACCTGTAATCCCTATCCCTTAACCTGTAATCCCTATCCCTTAACCTGTAATCCCTATCCCTTCCTTTTGGCACAACGTTAACCTGTAATCCCTATCCCTTAACCTGTAATCCCTATCCCTTCCTTTTGGCACAACGTTAACCTGTAATCCCTATCCCTTAACCTGTAATCCCTATCCCTTAACCTGTAATCCCTATCCCTTCCTTTTGGCACAACGTTAACCTGTAATCCCTATCCCTTAACCTGTAATCCCTATCCCTTAACCTGTAATCCCTATCCCTTAACCTGTAATCCCTATCCCTTCCTTTTGGCACAACGTTAACAGTCCTCAGGCCTGTAGCCAGAGAGGTCTGGAAAATGATAGCCAGAGCCTCCGCTCTTTCTCGCCTTGCTTCCCTTAGCAGCCTGGGATACATTTCATTCAGGCCTGGTGATTTATCCAGTTTCAAAGATGCTAAACACCTTAATATTTCCTCCCTATGTTTATCCTATCCAATATTTCAGACTCCTCCTCCTTAACCACAGTGTCTGCTTCATCCCCCTCTTTTATGAAAACAAATGCAAAGTATTCATTAAGAACCATGCTCACACTTCTGTCTCTGCACATGTTACCTTTTTGGTCTCTAATTGGCTCTACTGTACTAGCTACTCGCCAGTCTGCTCCTTCCCTCCCTTTTGGTGTATTTACCTCTCTCCCTGATGATTGCACCTCTGTAGCTCCAATTAGATGCTAAAAATACTAAACAAAAACAAAGGCTGGTCTGTTTCCCACTCCTTTATATCTGGCCTTTGATTTCCTAGTGTGCTTTTTGAATCTCTACTCAGTTGCAGTTCCTTTGTGTCTCTATTTATTGATCCTTTTCCATAACTGCTTTGAACCTAATGATATTGTGATCATTGTTTTCCAAATGCTTTCCCACTGTAACGTGCTCTACTTTCCCACTTCACTCCTCAGAACTGGATCCAGCACTGCGGCCTTCCTCGATGAGCTCATTGATCAAGAAAGCTTTCCTGTAAACATTTCAGGAATTTCCCCCCTTCTTTGCCCTTAACCCTTCTCTCTGTTTCCAAGTTCCCAAGCAATTTCCAACAATGTCAAAAGATTGTCTCTAGATCCACGCAGTTTCATTTTTGCTCCTAATCTCTTGTACCTTAGCAAATACGTTCTGCAAATCCTTATAGAGAACATCCATAGAAACTCCCTTATCAACCATGTCAGTCACTCATAAAAATAATAGATTCTAGTAACTTCTTTAGAACTGAATTTTCCAACCCAGTGGCACAATTCCTGAATCAAGAGAGCATTTGGAAGATCATAACTAAAGCACCTGAAATTTCACCATCATGTCTTCTGTTACTTGGAATGGAACCATTGGATACTGGAACTTTTATCTATTCTAAGTCCTGTTATTTTCTCCAGTTTTTTTTAAACTTGTATTTCAGCCTTGATTTGGTCTTAGTTTCTTTCCAATCACTGTTATTTTGCTCTTTTGCACTACTATGCAAACGATTGTAAAATACTCATTTAACAAGCCTGTCATTTCCTTATTGTTGATTTCTAAATCAGCTGCCCTTAATGAGTGTACATTTTCTTCAGCCACTTCTGCAAGTTTTTTTCATCATATTCCCATTTTTGTGGCTCTTATTGCTGACTCATTTTGTTGCTTCTTATAGCTCCCCCAGCTGACTGGATTTTTACTTTTCTTTACATTTATGTAGGCCCTTTCTTTTAGCTTGATATACTCTTTTATGTCATTTGTTGTCCATGGTTGCTTAACTATACAAGTGGAACTTTTACCTTTTAGAGCCATATACCGGTCTTGTACCAAACAATCCCTTGAATGTCTAAGTTTATCTGTTTACAGTTCAGCCCAGGTTACAGTAGTCAGGTTATGTCTCCTTCCTTCAAAGTCAAACTTACTTAAGTTTAAAACTTTGATTTGTGAGTTCTTCCTCCCAAACTTAATATCACATTTGATTATGTTAAACTCTCTTCTTCTAAAGATGTACTTCTGATTGTTATCTAGCTCTGACCAGTTACTCATCACCAGTGCAGACACAATGGGCTGAATGGCCTCCCTCTGTGCTGTTAAAATTCTGTGATTCTCTTCCCTGTCAGTTCTAATTAACATTTTTTTTCCAGAGAATTGTCCTGAACACCTTCTAGACATCTGCCTTGTGCTGTTGTGCTTCTCCCAATCTATGTGAAAGTTAAAATCTGCCATTATAATTGTTTTTCCTTTGCAAAAGGCTTCTCTGATCTCTATATTTATGCATTCTGGTTTCCACCACTTGGTGCGATCACGGCTGATCTGAACCTAACTCCGTTTGCCCACTTTTTCCCCCATATCCTTTAATATCTTTGGATAAGAAAAATCTATCAATCTTGGAGTTAAAGTTTACAATTGACCATCAAATGCCATTTGTGGAAGAGCTACCAACCATTGTGTGTAGAAATCTTTCCTTATTTCACCTCTGAAATTAATTTTAGGACTATTTTTAATCTAATTTTTAGACTCCCCAGCCAGAGGAAATAATTTCTAGAAAGAGATCTATCTTGCTAATATCTTGAAAACTTCAATCAAATTACCCCGAATCTTCTAAATTCCAAGGGATATAACCCTAGGTTGTGAAATGCCTCCTTATAATTTAAACCTTGGAGTCCTGATATCATTTTGCTAAATTGATGCTGCATTCCCTCCAAGACCAGTATATCCTTCCTTGGTGACCAGAACTGCTCACAATAATGCATAACTTCTATCCCCATTGTATTCTAGTCATCTAGGCATAGAGGCTAGGCATTAGCCTTTTTCATTATTTTCTGTACCTGTTCGTGGTATTTTAATGATCTATATACTCAGACCACCACTGTTTCTCCATTCAGAAAGTGCCCTTTTCTACTCTTTTCAGGTCCAAAGTGAATGGCCCCAAATTTACCTACATTGAAATCCATTTGCCTGTTTTGCCCTTTCACTTAATCTATCAATATCTCTTCATAATTTGACTTTTCCATTTACACTGCTTGCAATACCATCTATCTTTGTGTCACTACCAAATTTGGATATGTGACTATCCATCTCGTATCTAAACTGTTAATACAGTGAATAGTTGAGGCCTCAATGCTGATCTATGTGGGACACCCTAGTCACATCCTGCCGATGAGAGTACCTATCCATTATCCCTGCTCTCTGTCTCCTGCCACTCAGCCAATTTCCTAACCACGTCAATAATGTGCCTTCAATTTCATGGGCTTAACTTCAACCAATAGTCTCTTATGCACTTTATCAAATGCCTTCTGGACTTCCATGTGACATCCTTAGACATTCCGCTGTCCACTATTTAAGTCACCTCTTCAAAAAATTCAATCAGTTTTGTTAGGCAGGAACTACCCTTTACAAATCCATACTGGCTCTCTGATCAGCTGAACATTTTCAAGATGTTCAATCACCCTGACCTTAGTTATTGACTTTAGTCATTTCCTGACAACGGGTATTAGGACTAAATGGTCTATACCAGTAATTCCCTAGTTTTCCCCTCACTGTTCTTAAATAACATGGTGACATGCACTATTTTCGGATTTCAAGGAATTGATAAAACTTTGAAAGGTTATAGTTCTCACCACTTGCTTTCAAACCTTGGGATAGAAACCATCTGGTTCTGGGGATTTGTCATTTTTAGTGCCATTAGTTTCTTTATTTCAGTTCATTTGCTCACATTGGTGAGTTCCTGTCTCTGATTAGTATTCGTTTCCTTGGGGATTTCCAGCTTGCTGACTGCTTCCCCTACAGCAAATACTGATGCAATGTCTTCCATCCTTTACTGTTTCTTAATTCTGCATATTTTCCATTCAATTCCCCCTTATTAAAATATTTCCAACTGCTGTAATAGCATATTTTATCAATTTAGCTACTGTTGCTCCTTTTCCAATTTCACTGTCCCTCCTGAAGACCTTATGGCCTGGAATATTTAGCTGTTAGTCATACCAGCAAGTAGCCAGCTCTGCAATACCTACTACGTCACACCCTTTAAAGTGGAAAGTTGTTGTGTTATTTAGTTGACTTTTTGCTGGTTACCTCGATGAGTGACTTTGTAAGTAAACCTGTTAGTTTGCTTGAGGGGTCATCTAAAACTCTGGTGCCTGTGTCTTAACTTGCAGCAAGTGCCATGTCCTCTATCACCCCTGTGCTTGCTGACTTCCAGTGGCTCTTGGTCAAGCAGCCTGTTGAGTTAAAAATTCTTGTTTTCAAATCCTTAGATGGCTTTGCCCCCACTCACACCCCCCCCCATCAAAACCTCTGTAGTTTTCTTTAGACCCACAACCCCCTGAGACATCACTTCTCCTCTAATTCTGGCCCATTGTGTAGCCCCAACTTTAATTGCTCCGCCATTGGTGGCTGTACCTTCAGCAGCCTGGACCCAAACTCTAGAATTCCCTCCCTTCACCTCTCTGCCTCAGTCCCTCACTTTTCTCCATTACCACGCTCCTTAAAACCTACTTCTTGGACCATGCTTTTGGTCATCTCCTTATGTGGCTGAATGTCATATTCTGTTTTATTAATACTCATTTGAAGCAACTTGGAATGCTTCATAATGTTAAAGGTGCTATATAAATGCAAGTTGTTGTTTTTGTTCTGTGAAAGAATCTGCCTTCACTGATATTGCCTGTACTCCGAAGTGTTTGCTGTAGGTGGCTAGTAAATATTTTACAAATAAGTCCAGAGGCAATAAACAGCAGGAAACTCTTCGTCCAGACCAAACTGTCCCAGATTATTTTGCCACAAGATCTTCCTTCAGAACCAGCTTGTTTCTGGCCATAAGAAGTATTTTTAGCCAGCACTCACTGACATTGGTATCAGAATGATTTGGCTGTGTCAGACTGTTTTGCCTACAAGTGTGTTGGCCTTTGACTGTTTGATAATACATTACATCTCTCTTTGCCTTATATTCTGTGCATCAAACAACAATAGAAATATTGATAAGGATCTGTTGCATTTTGTGAGTGAGAACAGTTGTGAAATGATGAAGGACCACATTGAGTATTTGAGCTGGTCATTTCTTCCAATTCCAGACTCTGCTCTGATCCCCACGCTAATCCTGTTAGATGCCATGGTGATTCAGTCATGTATTGATCCCAGAGACCAAACATGCCCACTACTCGGATATTATGAAACAAATGTTTTCTCAGAGATTGGCCTTTGGAGGATTTAATTAGCCTTTCCTTTGCAGACCGTGTGAGCCAGTATATTCCTGTGGTTCAGTACAATTCATACTTAACTATTACAGATGCATTCCATTCTTCTGATGACGAAATGGTCATATATAACTAATGCACTGAACTGTGAGGAGGAGTGTAACCTTAATGACTTATACTCTTCAAATGACTGTCGACTTAGTCACTTCCATCCTCAACATGCTGTTGCAGATACTGAGGGAAGGAAAGTACCAATGCAAATACCAACTCCAGTTGTTCCTCCTGCACTTGATGTGCACCCTGCTCTTTCTCCCTCCCGCTCTCTCCCATTATCTTTCTCTTTCTCCTGTTTCTCTCTCTCCCCTCTTTATCCCACTTCAGAACTTTCTCTCTCCCATTCTGACTCTCTGCCTCTCTTTCCTCTCTCCAGCTCTTCCCCCCTCTCGCAGCCCCCTGCCCATCGCAGACCCCCCCACCCCCCACCCACCATGCAGCACTCTCTTTCTCCCCTCACTCTTCCTCCCTCCACGCTTGCCCTCTCTCCGCCACAACCCCCTGTCACGGCCTGGCTCTGTTGAGGGGGAGTATTGAGAAATTGCAATGAGAGTCTGTGCAGTAATCCACTGAGAAAAATCCTTATGTCAGAATTGAATTACCACAACAGAGCTGGTGAAAAAGCAGAAGTTTTCAGGAAACAGAAGTGGGAAGATGCTGTTTGGGGCCATGCACAGTACTTGGCAAACTTTCCTTTTTCTTCCTGAACAACTTTTGTTCCTTTTTCAAAAATAATTGCATTTTAGATGTAGGAGCAGTGTCTGTCTGTGGGTGCCTGGGTAGGCAGCAATGCTGAGTCTGTTATTTAGGTATGTTTGTATGTATATGAAGAAATCCTGTGTAGTGTAGCTGTGTGTTTACAGTCAGGCTGCAGATGGTAGAGTAGATGGCCTGGTCCTATGCAGCGGTTCGTTCTCAGCTAAATGATCTTTGTGCCTCCTATTGTACTGTTTGTCACTAAAGTTTAGGACCAAGTCTGCAGTCTTTCTCAAGGGTCACTAGATTTTACCGACTAACTTGGGCTGTGTGCGCTTCCCTGGAACGAAGATGAGGAATCTCCGCTTTAGGAGAAGTGCACATTGTGGCCACAATCTCCAGTTCTACGTAATATGGAAACATTATGTAGAACATCTGAAGTAAAACTAGCTGATGGCCACAGGCAGCATGTCCATCAGCAGCTATAAAAAGACCAGTTTGTGACTGAGGGGCAGCTTTGTGGTCAAGACTGAACTCTTGATTAGAGCAGACTAATTATTTTTGAAGCAATATGTTCATTCACGATGTTTGAAGCATTAAGTTTCTGGTCTCAGCTCTATGGTGAGGGTTTTGTTTTGGCAAATGGACCAGAGGCAGAATGAGGGGAAAAAAATTACTCAATGAGCATTGATGATGTGGAATACACTGCCTGAGCTGCTCAGGTGGGTGGAATAGCCTCTTCCTGTGCTTTATAATTCTAAACACTCAGCAGGTTATGCTGTTTCTGTGAAGAGAGAAGCAGAGTTAACACCTTTCCATCATATCTTGCTGTACTCTCAGTTTCCATAGGCATTACACCTCAAATCTTTTTAACATAACCTAATTCCATGATGCACAGTCACACCCTTCCCATCCCATGGTTATTTTGAAGGACGCATGCAGGCAGAGTGAGAAATATTGGTAACACTTGATTCATATAACACTATGGCAGTGAACAGAGGCTGCCTCAGGAGGAATCTACTCTCAAGTTGGGGTCAAATAACCATGCAACCTTGTGTGTGATATCCTGGCCGAAGAGATGATCACCCCCATCTCAGGTAAATACATTAATCGTTTTCTTCAAGGCATCCTTTAATAGTGCTTCTGGTACAAAATGTAGAAAGGTTGTCTTTCAACATTCCACTGACTGGTTCTGTTATTCCTTGTGAGGACCCACATATTCTCCGTTATCTGCCTCGCTTTATTTGTTTTTTTTTGTTATTGATTATTTCAGTCTCTCATAATGGACTTTGGCTTGGTCATTTGAGAATTACTCATCGCTGGCTCCTACATACTGCGAGCTGGTTGAAAACTACAAATAAATGTCTTGTTAGTTCCCAATTGGGATTTTTGGACCAATGAATGAGTCTACTTTTATTTTTGTTTTCTATGTGAAACCTGAGCTTTTGTAGTTGGAGTTTGTAAAGTGCAAGCCCTTGCTATAATCATCCCTGTGTGAGTTGGCACTCTGCCCACATGGTTTGTGGGACGCACTCTAGTGTGCTGATTTTCCTTTAGATCAGGAAATTGTCTCATCGTTCCATCTCTCACAGAGTGGAAATAACTTCCGATCTGTAGATTTGACCCATTCTACATCATGTTTTTTGTGCAGAGATTTAAGCAATGCCTGGTGTTGCTGGTTTCCTGTGTGGAGAAGTCCAATGAAAACAGGTGAATAAGATGATTAAGGGCCACAGATGCTACTCCATCTCGTCGTGCTCAAAGAGCTATTGCATCAGCTTTGTTGTGATTTCCTGGCTATCTCTCAATTGGGTTACTATTCACACCACAGCAATACTGACACATTTAGTTTTAACTGGAGCAGGCTGACTTTGATAGATGCTGGTACAGCTTGTATGGAGTATCATTCTGATTTTGTTGAACTTTGATGTGCTCCTAAGGTGTGTGGCAAATGCAGAAGGAAAATAAATTGCTTTCCTAACTTGAGTTTGATTTTTAATCTGTCAACAATGGGAAGCAGCCCGGAGCTCCTCTCTCAAATCCACGTGATTCTGACACCGTCCCAACACACCAAGCAGAGGTGAAATTAATGTTTTGCTGGAGCATTCCCCATGGAACAGTAAGACCCTGATATTAACTGGAAAATGGGCAGGCTGCAAGTCAAGGACATGGAGGCACCACCCATATTAAGAGCAGTGATTCAATCAAAGTACACCATGGCAGGTTGATAGTCTGGCCAGTGAGTGGAAGTCGGAGTTTGAAACAAGAGGTCACAGTCAGTGATTTGTGAGATGAGTCCCTCACAATTATTGGGGGGATAGGGTCTAGTTCACAATCTGGGGTAGAGGGGCCTGTTCACGATGGGGGTGGTGGTGGAGACAGCACACAATCACGAAGGTGGGTTAACCCAACACAAAGGAGACCCAAGGCTTCTATGTGAGACCCAAAACACTCCTACACCCACCCTCTCCACCCCATAAGCAAGCCTTAATTATAACCTACCTTGTGGGCCTCTCCAGCCCAGTGTCTTTGCTTTTTACCCAGGGTTGATAATCAGAGGTCATTGATTTAAAATAATTGATAACAGACTACAAGCTACAGACAGATTTATTAGAGACTAATGAGGCAAAGGATGAATGCTCAATACCAACAGTATCCTTATAATTACAAACACTATTTTCTTCAGTCTAAGCCAAAAAAATCTCACCTTTATCAGATCTATTTCCTTGTTAACATTCAGGTTTGTCTCTACAAGTTCTAGCAATTTAATTCCAAGGAATAAAGCTAGATCTCTGGTTTGTCCTCTGTGCCCAGAGCCATCTTTAACTAGTTACAGTATCTCTTAGGGTATTGGCTCTTAATACTATTTATATTGGGATGAGTGATTCAGGAGGCAGTTGGAATATGTAAGTAGAGATACTACACACTAGTAGAAGGACCTGGATTTTCACAAGTCCTTAAACAGGGAAAGTTGACCGTTTAGAAAGCATATTGGATGTTTTTTCTTTGTAAAGAGCAGGCTGCAAAAACATTGAAGTTATGTTAAACCTTTACAAATCTTTGGTAGGCCTCAGTTGGGAGTATTGTGGACAATCCTGGACACCACACTTCAGGAAGGATACATAGGTTTACTAGGGTTATATCAGACTTAATGGAGTTCCATTATATGGAGAGTTTGGAAAAGCTGGTATTCTCCTGCTAAAAGCAGAGACCTAAGAGAGGAAAAGATAAAGACAAAAAACTGCGGATGCTGGAAATCCAAAACAAAAACAGAATTACCTGGAAAAACTCAGCAGGTCTGGCAGCATCGGCGGAGAAGAAAAGAGTTGACGTTTCAAGTCCTCATGACCCTTCAACAGAACTGATCTGTTCCATTGAAGAGTCATGAGGACTCGAAACGTCAACTCTTTTCTTCTCCGAAGCTGCCAGACCTGCTGAGTTTTTCCAGGTAATTCTGTTTTTGTTACCTAAGAGAGGAGCTTTGATAGAGCAAATAGGGGGAAGGCCTTCTCTCTAGCAAGTGGATCGATAATCAGAGATTGATTTAAAATTATTGATAACAGAGGAGAAAGCAGGGGGAGAACAATCAAACAGAGGATTGCAACCTGGGACACACTACCTGAAGTCAGATTCTATAGGAATCTTCAAAAAGCAAATTGGACATGTATTGGAAGAGAACTAATTTGGAGAGTAATGGGGAGGCAGGGGAAGCTGGACAGTGGCACTAATTGGAACAATCCT
The DNA here is from genome assembly GCF_017639515.1 of Carcharodon carcharias. Taxonomy (NCBI): domain Eukaryota; kingdom Metazoa; phylum Chordata; class Chondrichthyes; order Lamniformes; family Lamnidae; genus Carcharodon; species Carcharodon carcharias. The sequence goes on along the minus strand of NC_054492.1, from coordinate 1,328,169 downwards.
ATTAAAGAACCAGCACAAACCGAATGACCTTTTTGGCTGTATGATTCTAATTCAGAGCAATGGATTTTAGACAACATTGTTGAAGAGCAACTTGCACAGGCTTGTTGAACAAAGGAAGAATTAATTTATGTTTCATATCCAAACCCCCATTAAGTTTGGAAATTAAAGTTCTGAATTCCAGTTGCAATAATGGGAGCGATTAATATAATGTGAAAGCCAACAACATTGCAACATCTACAGGAATTATATCCATTCATTTAAACTACACTTATCACATTCACCACCTTAAGCTACAACACAATAAACATCAGAATAATTAAAATAATATTTTGTCAGTAGCCTGAGTGCATCAGTGGTTGAAAAGTACTTAACCCTTGACTTGCTAGAGACCAGTAAATAGAGTAGCTGGGAGAAGACATTTGCAAAACAGTAGCAATAGATTCATGTCATCCACTTTGGGCCTAAGAAAGATAGATCAGAGTATTTGTAAATGGTGAGAAGCTAGGAACTGTGGAGGAAGCAAAGAGATTTACGAGACCAAGTACAATTGGTAAAAAGGGAGAAAGTAGGATATGAAAAACTCTCCAGGAATGTAAAAACAGATTGTAAGAGCTTTTGTAAGTATATAAAAAGGAAGAGAGTAGCTGAAGCAAATGTTGGTCCCAGATGGCCGACACCCTTGGGTTCTAAAAAAAGATGGCTGCGGAGATAGTACATGTGCCAACTATGATTTTCCAAAATTCAGGAACGGTCCCACTAGATCGGAAGTTGGCAAATGTTACACTTATGACTGGCACCTGGGCAAGGTCCATCAATTTAAGTCCTCGAACGGGATCCCAAGTTTGTTATGCTTCCAGATAAGGAACGAGCTGGCTCCCCTTCTTTATTCAACCCCCTCGGTTAGTCGCAACTAGGTTAATTTAAAAGGAATCCATTCTCCTCCATGGATACCTTTTTCTAGTCCAAATGTATTTTTTTGGAACAGGGCCAGTTAAACCAGGCTTACTTGAGTGAGAGAAAGACTAAGTTTATTTATTTACTAAAAACCCGAGAAAAATAATAACGCAACACACAGATCAGAAATGAGAAGTTGAGAGTCCAAATAAAAGTTAAAAAAGATACAAGAATCGGTCTTTGGCTTGTCCATGAGGCATGGATGGCGAAAAGTTCCTGTGTTAAGTTGGGTGATTCCGAGAGTGCTGACTTTGGCAGTTTAGCAGTAGCTTTGGAGACACACGGCTCTTCAGGTTAGCTGAAGAAGCTGTCTTATTTCCTTGTTTATTGTGGCTTCTAGTTTAAGTGTCCACACCTCCAGCAACAGGAAGAAAGAGAGAGAGACTTCGCCTGCAACTGCAAGGGTGATTAGTTGGTGATCTTGTGCAGTCACACACACAGCACCGCTCTGCAGCTAGTTTTTTAACCCATTCTTCCCTGTGTATTCCTGTAAGGGAAAGAAAACCTTGTCTTGCGCCTTGTTTTTGTTGATCGCCGACTGTTTTACAACTTCTGAGATATGTATCAACAGGAGATGGATTTTACATAATTGCTAAGATGCAATAATTAGTCTTTTGTCTCTGCAACCACAGGAGATTCAAGTTCATTTTTTTGCATCTTTCCTATCTCCCTTTTAAGTGTCTCCGCTTGAAGAAGGCCATATTACCTTTTCAGGTGTGACATTCCATGTTCTGACAGGTCTGTCAGTTTAATCCACATAGGAATTTTTCCAGAATTTTTGGGAAAGTGGTCACTTTACATTATCAGCCATCTTTTGCTCAGTGTTCTTGCTTGTATTTCTTTAAAAACACACACACGTCTTCCTTAAAAAATTCAATGTGCCCGTAAGTAATTTGTGGCTGCAATCAGCTTTTTATGCCAACTGCTTTTCAAGAAAGGAGGGAAAGAGAAAACAGGGAACTACAGGCCAGTTAGTCTAACGTCAGTTGTTGGGAAAATGCTGGAATCTATAATTAAGGAAGTCTCAACAATGCACTTAGAAAAGCATAGTATGATTAGAACAAGTCAACATGGTTTTGCTAAAGGGAAATCCTGTTTGACCAAGCTTATTAGGGTTTTTTTGAGGATGTAACTAGCAGGTACATAAAGGGGGACCAGTAGATGTAGTATACCTGGATTTCCAAAAGGCATCCGATAAGGTTCCCACAAAAGGTTAATAAGCAAGATAAGGACTCATGGAGCTGGGGGTAAAATATTAACATGGATAGAGGATTGGTTAATGGGGAGTAGGCATAAACAGGGCTTTTTCGAGTTGGCAGGCAGTGAATAGTGAAGTGGTGCAAGGATCAGTGCGGGGGCCTCAGCTATTTACAATCTATACTTTTTTGTAAAAATTCTTTCATAGGATGTGGGTGTCGCTCGCTAGGCCAGCATTTTTTATTGTCCATCCCTAATTTCCCTTGAGAAGGTGGTGGTGAGCTGCCTTGTTGAACTCCTGCAGTCCATATAATGTAGGTACATCCATAATGCTGTTAAAGAGGGAGTTCCAGGATCTTGACACAGCGACAATGAAGGAACAGCAATATATTTCCAAGTCAGGATGGTGTGTGGCAGGTGGTGGTGTTCCCACGTGTCTGCTGCCCTTGTCCTTCAAGGTGGTAGAGATTGTGGGTTTGGAAGGTGCTGTTGAAGGAGCCTTGGTGAGTTGCTGCCACTGTGCATTGGTGGTGGAGAGAGTGGATGTTGAGGGTTCCAATCAAGCTGGCTGCTTTGTCCTGAATGGTGTCGAGCTTCTTGAGTGTTGATGGAGCTGCACTCATCCAGGCAAGTGGAGAGTATTCCATCACACTCCTGACTTGTCCCCTGTAGATAGTAGACAGGCTTTGGGGAGTCCAGAGCTGAGTTACTGTCCACAGAATTCCCAGCCAAAGACCTGCTCTTGTAGCCACAGTATTTATATGGCTGGTCATGTTCAGTTTCTGGTCACTGGTAACCCCCAGGATGTTGATAGCAGGGGTTTCAGTGATGGTAGTACAACGAACGTTCAGGAGAGAGAGTTGTATTTTCTTTTGTTGGAGATGGTCATTGCCTGGCACTTGTGTGGTGCAAATGTTACTTACTACTTGTCAGCCCAAGCCTGAATGTTGTCCAGGTCTTGCTGCATTTGGACATGGACTGCTTCAGTATCTGAGGAGTCATAAATGGTATTGAACATTGTGCAAGTGTCAGCAAACATCCCCATTTCTGACCTTATGTTGGAGGGAAGGTCATTGATGAAGCAGTTGAGGATGGTTGGGCTTAGGACACTACCCTGAGGAACTCCTGCTGTGATGTCCTGGGACTGAGATGATTGACCTCCAACAACCACAACCATCTTCCTTTGTGTTAGGTATGACTCCAACCAGTGGAGCGTTTTCCCCTGGTTCCCATCGACTCCAGCTAATGGCTTAGCTGAAGAGATAGAGAATAATATATCTAATTTTGCTGATGATAGCAAGCTAGGTGGAAAGGTAAGCTGTGGGGAGTGGCTGCCAAGAGATATAGACAGGTTAGGTGAGTGGGCAACAAGATGGCAGGTGGAGTATAATATAGTGAAGTGTAAAGTTATTCACTTTGGTTGTAAGAATGAAAAAGAATATTCTTTAGAAGGTGAGAAACTTGCAAGTGTTGATGTTCAATGAGACTTTGGTGTGCTGGTATAAGGAACACAGAAGGTTAGCATACAGGTGCAGCAAACAATTAGGCTCCAGCAAGGATTGAACTCATGAACCCTGGTTTACAAGGCCAGTGCTCTAACCACTGAGCTAAGGTACATGGCATGTTGGACTTTATTGAAAAGGGACTGGAGTACAAGAATAAAGAAATCTTACTACAGTTGTCCAAGGTTTTGTTGAGACTGCATCTGGAATGCTGTGTGCAGTTTTGGCCTCCACATTTAAGAAATTATATACTTGCATTGGGGGCAGTACAATGAAGGTTCACTAAATTGGTCCCTGAAATGAGGGGGCTGCCATATGATGAGAGGCTGAGTAAATTGGGCTTAAATTCTCTGGAGTTTAGAAGAATGAGAGGCGATCTCATTGAAACCTACACATTTCTGAAGGGACTTGATAGGGTGGACACTGAGAGATTGTTTCCACTGGTCAGGGAATCTAAAACACAGGTGCTCAGTCTCAGGATAAGGGGCCGATCAGTTAGGACTGAGATAAGGAGAAATTACTTCACTCAAAGAGTTGTGAATATTTGGGATTTGCTACCACAGAGGGTTGAATACATTTAAGGCTGGGGTTGACAGATTTTTGGTGTCTCCGGGAATTAAAGGATGTGGGGAGTGTGGCAAAATGAAGTTGAAGGCCAGATCAGCCATAATTTTATGGCTAAGCAGGCTCAAAGAGGCTGCGTGGTCTACTCCTGCTCCTTTTGCTTATGTTCTTTTCTTATGTTCTTACAGAAATCACTAAAACCAGTGGACAGGTACAAAAAAATAATTAAAGAGGCTGATGGAATATTAGCCCTTTATCTCAAGGTGGCTGGAATACTAAGGGGAGGAAGTGATGTTACAGTTATATGGAGCTCTGGATAACCCCTTCTGGAATACTGTGTTCACTGCACCTCAGGAAAAGGATATATTGGCCTTGGAGGGGGGGATGTGCAATGCAGAATCACCAGAATATTACCATGGTTAAAGGGGTAAAATTATGTGACCAGGTTGCATTACCTTGTATATAGAAGATTAAGGGGTGGTCCAATTCAGTTGTTTTAAGATGATTAAATGATTTGATAGAGAAAACCTATCTGGTGTGGAGTTCAAAACAATGGAACATAGCCTGAAAATCAGAGCTGGGCTATTCAGGGACAATGTCAGGAGGCATTCCTTCACACAAAGTGTAATGGAAATCTGGAGCTCTCTTCCCCCAAAAAGCTGTTGATGTTGGGGTCAATTTAAAATTTTAAAACTGAGATTATTAGATTTCTATGGAAGATACAGAACCAAGGTGAGTAAATGGAGGTTAAAAAGTCAGCCATGATCTGATAGAATGGTGGAACAGATTTGAGAAACTGAATGGTCTCCTTCTGTTCCTAGACATTCTGTGGTAGTTCTTTATGTTCTCACTGTGAAGGTTTCAATGCCACTGTATTAATTGATGTACAGTGTACATGAGGCTCTCGGATTGACAGCAACACATCCACGGCTTGCTTTTACAGAATTGTTTCGCTTATTATAACGGACCGGCTATTCCTGGATTCAGAGGGGGCTTTGTTGGTGTCGCAGGAGCCTTCCCTCCTAGGAGCTGGCATGGGATTCTGCCTGACCCTTGCTAAGGTTCCAAATAATCTTAACGCTCCTGATGGGCAAGAGTGAATAAGAAATCAGCCTTGGACAAGACAGTTTGTGGGCTGAGATGGTCAAAGATTCAGGCAGAGCTGAAAGTCAGATATCATTACACACTGGGAATGTGAAGAGGAAAATCTGTAATAAGGTATGCATGAATGCTTGAAGTATGGGACTTGAAATAAATGGAGGCAGTTGAGAATTGTAGTGTGATGGGAATATCGGAATCATGGCTAAATCCTACAGATGGGAATGAATGTACCAGTTATATCCAGAAACCCCAAGTGAAGGGGATGGTATTGAAGGGGATGGTATTGCCGTTTTGACCAGGACTCTTACAAAGTAAATGGAGTTGATCTTGTGAGAAGGTGTGGGGAGACACAACAAATCTCTCATGATGTAAATCCAACTTAATGCATAAAGAGGCCAGTTTGCTTTCTGAGGAGACAAGAGACTGTAAACAGAAAAGTTATTTTAATTGAAGACTACAGTCAACCAAATATAAACAGGGGAAAACCAAGTGGTTTAAGTTTAGAGTTGTGTTTTAGCTTGACATGTACACTGTCCGTGTTTGAGGATGCCTTCAAGAGGAAATGCTTATCTTGATTTGATATTCGTTAATGACCCAGAAAATGTACAAGAAATGGGACGTTAGAACACCCGTGGGGTGGCCAGCAGCTGTACATCCATTTTAGTGGGGTCAGTGAGACTGATGAAGACCAGGGTCAGGTACATAGCTTTAAACGTAGAACTGAGCAACTTGTTTTGTGCTGAAGTTTTGAACACTTTTAAAAGGGAATGCTGGTAACGCAGGATAAATATATCTCCCAAATTAACAAGCTCATAGCATGAAAAGTGGCCTGAAATGGATTAACAAATGAATTAAAATTGAAATGGAGAAAAGAAGGCCTGTACAAGTCCTGCAGGGAGCATGGGAAGAGGATCAATGAGATGGATATAAAAAATGCAGAAACATGTTGAAGGGATGGTCACAGAGCAGAGATCTGGAGAAGACACTGTGCTGAGGCTAATCATAACAGTAAAAATAACATTCTAACTCCTGCCGCTGAGTGGAAGGATGTCAGAATGTGTTGTACGTGTGCAGTCAACCCCCCCGCCACCCCACCCCACTACTCAGTTAGTAGCTAATGGGACACTTAGTCCAAGGATCATGGGCTCAAGGACCACATTGGGTAATGAGTTTTTTCTGAAATATTTTCAAATTGCTTTTTTTAGTTGATTTTTTTTTTACCAGCGAGTGACCCTAAATTAAATATTAAAATCAATTATCCACTGGGTTCATTGGATGTTGGGGATCTCGTTTACTGACATTTCCTGATTATTTTTCTTCATCATTTACTGAATCATCAGAAGCATGTTTTACAGAGTTGATAAACGATAGGTAGACTAAACACAAGAACTCACAATTGGTTAAGGACTGAACAGACCTAAGAATGGGTAACTTTATTGCTAGTCTCTGTCAAACCAACTTGCCATGCAGCTGACACCCTGACACTGAGAATGTAAATGTGCATGTGCAGGAAGTGTTCCCCCTAGTTTTGTGGCACAAATAAACACAGTCTAAAAATAATGTAGTACCACAACAGCAAGTGGCAATTAAACCAGGTCAGACCCATTCATCCCATTCCATTGTAAAATAATGGAATCAATTATCTTGAGGATCTTCTGTAGAACAGAAGATTCTGCCAGAATGGATTCAGAAAGGGAAGATTCTGTTTAATGAATTCCACAACTTATTTGAAGAGGTGGAACCTGAGTAGACCATGGGAAGCTCTGCAACATGAACCTTGACTTCTAAGACACACTTTTGATAAAACTCCACACAAAATGCTGTTAATAAAACTTAAAGATGTGTGGGAGGGTGGGGGGTGTAGAGTGTTGTTCAGAGTGAACCCTGGAAATGGATAATAAACTGATTGAAGCATAAAAAATGAGTATTGGGTAGAAGAGTTATGTTAGTGAGGTAAGTAGGATACCCCATGGCTGGTCTTTGCTGGTCCTGTTTCTAATTTACAGGAATTACTTAGATTTAAAAACGCAATGCAAACTGGTTAGATTTGCAAATGATAAACCAGAAGGGAGAGTGCTTTCAGAGAAGGAAGCTCTGAAACTGCAGAGTGAGTTGGATAAGACATGTGAGCGAAAAGAATAACAGGTGTAATTTCAGTGCTGGTGAGCCTGGATTGCTACACATAAGGAGGAAATTAGACAGCGCACATAATCTGGGGCATTGAAGCTGCTAAGGAAACTTAGGAGTCTTGACCCAAGACTCACCCTGTCTGTAAATGCAGCCATGTTAAACTCATATCAAACAGCAGTACTCAAGTAATTGTACAGGGCCCTGGTCAGACCACATCTTGAGTACTGTGTCTAGTTCAGGTCTGACTGTACCTTGACTCTGTTCAATTTGGGCTGGACCTCTAACCCTTGTGTTGCTTTCTAAGCTATGCATGTGCTTGTCTCCCAATTCCATGAATCAAATAAATTTAACATAATTTGCAAAAGAACCAGGGGCAGATGAGGACAATTCTTTGAAAGTTGCCATTGGTAGCTTCAGACTTGAATAAACCCATTGTTATGGTGGCCAGCATCCCACCTTGGTCCCTCTGGAAACTTAAGCTTTCCTAAAACTGTGCCACCCTTATTCTAACTTGCACCGTGTTCAGTTCAACCATCAAGCCTTTGGCTCCCAGCCCAGCAGTTTTAAAATTCTCATCCTTGTTTTTTGTCCATGGCCTCCCCCTCCCAATCTCTGTATCCTCCTTCAGCTCTACAACACTCCGATCTCTGCGCTGTTCCAATTCTGGCCTCATGCATTCCTGATTTTAATTGCTCCATCTTTGCCAGCTATACATTCAGCTGCCCAGGCCCAAATTTCTGGAATTCAGACTCTAGCTCTCTGTCCTCCTTTAAGACTATCTTTAAAACTGTCAAATTTTGTTTAATGCTCCAACAAAGTGCTTTGGGGCAGTTTACTAAGTTAACGACAATCTAGAAATGCAAGTTGTTGTTCTGATCTGAAATGTGCTGTCTGAAAGGGTGGAGGAAGCAGATTCAATAATAACTTTCACAGTGGAATGTGAGAAAAACTTGAGAAAATAATTTTCAGGGCTATGGAGAAAGAACAGGGCAGTGTTAGGACCCCTGTTCTTCCTGATATTGATGTACAGGGCACAATTTCCAAATTCACAAACAGTACAAAACTTGGAAGTATAAAGAACTGTGAGGGGGATAGTGTAGAATTAAAAAGGGCATGGTTGGTAGAATGGGTGGGCAAGTTGCAGATGAGTGCAGAGAAGTGTGAAGAGATTAGTTTTGGTAGGAAGAAAACAAGAGACAATACAAAATAAAGGGTACAATTCTTAAAGAGGTGCAGGAGCAGAGGGACCTAGGTATAAATGTACATAAATCATTGATTGTGGCAGGATGGGTTGAGATAGCGGATAATAAAGCAGAAAACTACATGTGTCACAATTGTATTGAAGCACCTCAGAGTGCAACATGATCTACGTAGATAACTTGAATACCATTGCACTGTTTGACTGTAATGACCATGTTGAGCTGTCTGTCATGTTCATTGATTGTACTGAAGCACCTCTTGATCTACGTAGAAAAGTTGAATATGATTGCTCTTTTTGTGATGGCCATTTTGAAATGTTTTGTAATATTCTTTCAGATATTTTATGAATAAAGTATATTTTTCCAAAAAAAAAGCATACAGTATCCTGGACTTTATTATAGGAGCATAGAGTACAAAAGTAAGGAATCTGTGTTAAACCTGTTTAAAACACTGGTTCGGACTCGACTGGAGTATTGCATCCAGTTCTAGGCACCTCACTTTAGGAAGGATTTGAAGGCATTAATGAAGGTGCAAGAAACATTGATGAGAATGGTCCCAGGGTGAGGGATTTCAGTGACATAGGTTGGAGAAGCCAGGACTGTTCTCCTTGGAGACGAGAAGGTTGAGAGGAGTTTTGATAGAGGTATTCAAGATAATGAGGGGTGTGAACAGAGTAGATAGGGAGAAACTGTTCCCATTGATGGAAGGATCAAGAACCAGATAGCACAGATTTAAGGTAATTGGCAAAAGCAACAATGACAACATGGGGAAAACTTTTATAAGTGACGAGTGGTTAGGATCTGGAATGCACTGCTTGAGAGTGTAGTGGAGGCAGATTCAATTGAGACATTCAAGAGGAAATTGGATTATTACCTGAAAGCAAAGAATGTGCAGGGCTAGAGGGAGAAGGCAGGAGAATGGGATTAGGTGAATTACAAACTTGCATAGGAACGTACGAACTAGGAGCAGGAGGAGGCCACTCAGCCCCTCGTGACTGCTCTGCCATTCAATAAGATCATGGCTGATCTGATTGTAATCTCCCACCTATCCCCAATAACTTTTCGCCCCCTGTTAATCCAGAATCTATTTAGCGCTGCTTTAAAAATATTCAAAGACCCTGCTTCCACTTTTGAGGAAGAGAGTTCCAAAGATTCATGACTCTCAGAGAAAATATATCTCCTCATCTCTGTCTTAAATGAGCAATCCCTCATTTTTAAAAAGTGACCCCTAGTTCTAGATTCTTCAACAAGAGGCAACATCCTCTCCACATCCACCCTGTCAAGATCCCTCAGGATCTTAAAGGCTTCAATCAAGCTGCCTCTTATTCTTCTAAATCCAGTGGATACAAGTCCAACCTGTCCAATCTTTCCTCAAAAGACAACCCGCCCATTCCTGGTATTAGCCTAGTAAACCTTCTCTGAACTGCTAACACATTTACATCCTTCCTTAAATGAGGAGACAAATACTGTACACAGTACTCCAGATGTGTTCTCACCAGTGCCCTACACAGTTGAAGCATAACCTCCCTACATTTATGTTCCATTCCCCTCACAATAAACAATAACATTCTATTAGCTTTCCTAATTGTTTGCTGTACCTATATAGTAGCCTTTTGCAATTCGTGCACTAAGACACCCAGATCCCTCTGAATCTGAGCTCTGCAATTTCTCATCATTTAGATGATATGCTGCTTCTTATTCTTCCTGACAAAATGGACAATTTCACATTTGCCCACATTATACTCCATTTGCAGCCAACACACACACACAACAGCTAGAATGGCCTGTGCTGTAACTATTCTATGACTAATCTACTGTCATAACCCACTTATTCCCTCATTCCTCCTACACTTGCCTAGCTTTCCCTTAAATGCATCCCTACTATTCACTTCGACCACACCCTGTGCCAACAAGTTCCACATTCTCACCACAAAGTATGTTCTGAGTCCTTCCTTCCTTTTGGTACAGAAACCAAAACAGTACACAGTACTCCAGGTATGGTCTCACCGAGGCTTTGTATAATTACAGCAAGACTTCTTTGATCTTGTATTCCAACTCCCTTGTAATAAAGGCCAACATGCACATTGTCTTCTGAATTACTTACTGTATCTGCTTTCTGTGTTTTGTGTACAACCTCATCCAAATTCCTCTTTACCAACATTTAATCGTTTCTCACTATTTAAAAAAAAGTTTTTTTTTCTTCCTATCAAAATACCTCTTGTCCACTTACATAACATATTTAAATTCCTTTGCAAATTGTCTGCATCATCCTCACAGCTTACTTTCCCAGCTAGCTTTGTATTGTCATTACACTTGGTCCTTTTATCTAAGTCATTAATATAGATTGTAAATAGCTGAGAGCATAAGAAATGGGAGTAGGAGTAGACCATATGACTGTATCATCAGCAAACTTAGGCACGTTACTCTTGGCCTCTTCGCTTAGTCATTATATAGATGGTAAATAGTTGAAGTCCCAGCACTGATCCTTGTGGCACTCTGCTAGTTAGAGTGTGTCAACTTGAAAATGCCCCATTTATCCTTACTTTTTGCTTTCTGTCTGTTAAACCAATCCTCTATCCATGCTAATATATTACTCCACAACTCCATGAGCCCTTATCTTGCATATTACCTTTTTTTAGCATCTTATTGAATGCCTTTTGGAAATCCAAGTATACCACATCTATTATTTCCCCTTATTCTACCCTTCGTTACATCCTCAAAAAGCTCTAAATTTGTCAAACATGATTTCCCTTTGACTTTCCATTTTGACTTTGATCATACTATGATTTTCTAGCTACATCATTAAGACTTCCTTAAAAATAGATTCAAGCACATCCCGATGACTGATATCAAGCCTGCTCCACCGTTCGATATGATCACGGCACATCTTCAGCTTCAGCACCACTTCCCCGCCCACTTCTCATTTCTCCTTGATTCCCTGATATCAAAATCTGTCTATCTAAGCCTTAAATATATTCAATGATGCAATGCTGGAGCATCCACAATCCTTTGGAGTAGAGAATTCCAAAGATTCACAACCCTGTAAGTATTGAAATTTCTCTTCATCTCAGTCCCAAATGATTGGCTACTTATCCTGTGACTGTGCACCCATGTTCTAGATGCCCCAGCCAGGGAAACAACCCCTCTGTATCTGTCATGTCAAGCCCCTTCTGAATCTTGTATGTTACAATGAGATCACCTCTCAGTCTTCTAAACTCCAGAGATTATAGACCCAATTTACTCAGCCTCTCATCATAGGGCAGATCTTTCATTCCAGGGACCAATCTAGTGAATCTCTGCTGTCCCATCTTCAATGCAGGTGTATCCTTCCTTAAATATGGAGACCAAACCTGCATACAGAATGCCAGGTGTGGTCTCACCAAAGCTCTGTACAATTGTAGCAAGACTTCTTTATTCTTGTGCTCCATTCCCCTTGCAATAAAAGGCTAGCATGCCATTTGCCTTCCTAATTGTTTGCTGTACCTGCATGCTAACTTTGAGTTCCCTGTACGAGTACATCCAAGTCCCTCAGAACACCAACGTTTTACAAGTGTCACGCCTTTTAAAAAAATATTCTGCTTTTCCATTCTTACAACCAAAATGGTTAACCTCACACTTCCAGCATTATGCTCCATCTGCCATCTTGTTGCTCACACACTTGTCTGTATCTCTTTGCAGCTTCTTTGTGTCCTCCTCACAGGTTACACTTCCCCCTAGCTTTGTATACATTACTCCCTGTCTCTTCATCTAAGTCATTAATTTGGAATGTAGCTGAGGCCCAAGCACTGATCCTTGTGGCACTCCACTGGTTACAGCCTACCATCTTGAAAATACCCCATTTATGCCCAGACAGAAGTATGCTACTTCAACTGGTTCCTTTTTATCCACCTTACTAGTTACATCCTCAAAAAAAACTGATAAATTTGTCAAGCAATGATTTCCCTTTCGTAAAACCAAGTTGACTTTGTCTGATCATAGTATAATGTTCTAGGCATTGTTCTGGCATCCTTGATAATAGATTCCAACTCTTTCCCAATGACTAATGTTAGGCTAACTGGCCTGGATTTCCCTGTTTTTTTTTCTCCCTGATTTGTTGAACAGCAGTGTTACATTTGCTAGCTTCCAATCTGCTGAGATCCAGCACTAATCCTTGCTGCATCATAATAATCTGCCCACCTGAAATGGCCCATTTACACCTCATTGTTTTCTGTCCTTTAAATAATCCCCTAAACATGCTAGTATATTACCCCAATCCCACGAGCCATTATGTTGTGTAGCAACCTTTTATGTGGCACCTTACTGAATGCCTTTAGAAAATCCAAATATACAACCTCCACTGGTTCTCCTTTACCTACCTTGCTACTCATATCATCAGAGTTTTATTAGAATTTCATAAACAAGATTTCATAAAACCACTTTGACTTTAGCAAATCATATTATGATTTTCTCAGCACCCGGTTACTACTTCCTTAATAGATACTAGCATTTTTCTGGAAACTGATGTCTAGCCTGTAGTTATCTGGATTCTCTCTTTCCTCATTTCTTGACTAACAATGATAAGTTTGCTACTTTCTAATCCAGTGGGACCATTCCAGAGTCTAGGGATGTCTGAAAGATCACAACCAGTGCATCCACTGTCTCTGCAGTCACCTCTTTTAGAAGCTAAGGATGTGGGCCATCCGGTCCAGGAGATTTGTCATCTCTCAGTCCCATTAATTTCCCAGTACTTCTCTTTAAGATTAACTGCTTTAAGTTTCTGACTCTCATTAGAATCCTAGTTCCCTACTATTTCTAAAATGTTTTTCATCCCTTCCATGCTGAATATGGACACAACAAATTTGTTTAAAATCTTTCCCATTTCCTTATTCCCCAATATAATTTCTCCTGACTCAGCCTATAAGGGATCCATGTTTACTTTCACTATTCTCTTTTTACATACTTTTAGAAACTCTTACAGTGTGTTTTTAGATTTCTGGCTGGTTTACTCTCATTCTATTTTCTTCAGGTATCATTTTTTTGATAATCCTTTGCTGGTATCGAAAACTGTCCCAATCCTCAGGATTTCTACTCTTTTTCACAATATTATAAGCTTCTTTTAATTTGCTACTATCCTTAACCACTTTAGTTAACCATGATGGATTTTTTTCCCGTGGAGTCTTTATTTTTCAATTGAATGTAGATTGTTGAGAATTATGCAATATTTCTTTAAAATTTTAATTTCGAAAAGATATTAAAGGCATCAGGGGATATGGGGATAGTACAGGAAAATGGCGTTGAGGTAGACGATCAACTATGATCTAGTTGAATGGCGGAGAAGGCTTGAGGGGATAAATGGCCTACTGCTCCTCTTTCTTTTCATTTAATTTCCCACCTTCCTTAGGCAATTTACCCTCATACCTGTGTAATTGACTTTATTTAAGTTCAGTGCTCTTAGTTTTGGAAATATGTATGTCACTCTCAAACTCGATGTGAATTTCTTTCGTATTATATGAATGTTACTAGTAGGGTAGACAAAGGGGAATCAGTAGATGTAGTATACTTGGATTTTCAAACACATTAGATAAGGTGCCACACAAAAGATTAATGCACAGAACATGGGTTCATGGAAGTGAGATAATATATTAGCATGGATGGAAGATTGGTTAACGAACATGAAACAGAGTAGGGATAAATGGGGCATTTTCAAGTGGGCAGTCTGTAACCAGTGGTGTGCCACAAGGATTGCCTCCACAATCTATTTGATGACTTAATTGAAGCGACCAAGAGTAATATATCCAAGTTTGCTGGTAATACAAAGCTAGGTGGGAATGTAAGCTGTGAGGAGGACACAAAGCAGCTGCAAAGAAATAAAGACAGGTTAAGTAAGTGGGGAAGAAGTTGGCAGAAGTAGTATAATGTGGGGAAGTGAGAGGTTATTCACTTTGGTCGTAAGAATGCAAAAAGAGAATATTTTTTAAAAGTTGTGAAACTTGTAAATGTTGATGTTCAGAGGGACTTAGGTGTATTTGTACAAGGAACATAAAAAGTTAGCATGCAGGTGCAGCAAGCAATTAGGAAAGCAAATGGCATGTTGGCCTTTATTGCAAGGGGATTGGAGTAAAGAATAAAGACACCTTGCCACAGTTGTACAGAGCTTTGGTGAGACCACATCAGGAATAGTGTGTGGAATTCTGACCTCCTTATCTAACAAAGGATGTACTTGTATTAGATGCAGTACAACGAAGGATCACTAGATTATTCCCTGGGATGAGATTGTTTTATGATGAGAAGCCGAGAAAATTGGGTCTATACTCACTGGAGTTTAGAAGACTGAGAAGTGATCTCATTGAAATGTGAAAGATTCTGAAGGGGCTTGACAGGGTAGGTACTGAGAGGTTCAGTCTCAAGATAAGGAGCTGGTCATTTAGGACTGAGATGAGAAATATCTTCACTCAAAGCATTGTGAACCTTCAGAATTCTCCACCCCAGAAGGTTGTGGATTTTTAAAAAAATTATTCTTTCATTAGATGTGGATGTCACTGGCTAGACCAGCATTTATTGCCCATCCCTAATTGCCCTTGAGAAGGTGGTAGTGAGTCGCCTTCTTGAACCGCTGCAGGCCATGTGGTGTAGAAGGGAGCTCCAGGATTTTGTCCCAGTGACAGTGAAGGAACAGTGATATAGTTCCAAGTCAGGATGGTGTGTGACTCGGAGGGGAACTTGCAGGTGGTGGTGTTCCCATGCATCTGCAACTCTTGTCCTTGTAGGTGGTAGAGGTTGTGGGTTTGGAAGGTGCTGTCAAAGGAGCCTTGGTGAGTTCCTTCAGTGCATCTTGCTGACGGTGCCGCTGTTGAAGGTGGCAGATGGGATGCCAGTCAAGCAGGCTACTTTATCCTGGTTGGTGTTGAGCTTTTTGAGTGTTGTTGGAGCTGCACTCATCCAGGCAAGAGGAGAATATTCCATCACCCTCATAATTTGCGCCTTATCGATGGTGGACAGGCTTAGGGAAGTCAGGTGATGAGCTTGTAGCTGCAGAATTCCCAGCTTCTGGCCTGCTCTTGTAGCCACAGTATTTATTTGTCTGGTCCAGTTCAGTTTCTGGTCAATGGTAATCCCCAGGATGCTGATAGTGGTTTTCAGTGATGGTAATGCGATTGAATGTCAAGGAAAGATGGTTAGAATCTATTTTGTTGGAGATGATCATTGCCTGGTTCGTGTGTGATGTGAATGTTGTTTGCCACATATCAGAACAAATCAGACTGAATGTTGTCCAGGTCTTGCTGCATTTGGACATGGACTGCTTCAGTACCTGAGGAGCTATGAATGGTACTGAACATTGTTCACTCATCAGCGAACATCCCCACTTCTGACCTTATGATGGAGGGAAGGTCATTGATAAAGCAGCTGAAAATGTTTGGGCCTAGGACATCATTCTAAGGAACTCCTGCAGCAATGTCTTGGGACTGAGATGATTGACCCCCAACAACCACAGCCATCTTCCTTTGTGCTAGGTACAGCGGAGAGTTTTCCCCTGTTTCCCTTTGATTTCCCTTTGCTAGGGCTCTTTGATGCCACACCTGGTAAGATGCTGCTTTGATGTCAAGGGCAGTCACTCTCACCTCACTCCTTGAGCTTAGCTCTTTTTTTTTCCATGTTTGGACCAATGCTTGTAATGAGGTCAGGAGCTGTGTGGCCCTGGTGGAACCCAAATTGAGTGTCAAGTGAGCAGGTTATTGCTGACTAAGTGTTGCTTGATAGTACTGTTGATAGTGCTGTCCTTTCCATCATTTTGCTGATAATCGAGAGAAGACTGTTAGGGCGCTAATTGGATTTGTCCTGCTTTTTGGGAATGGGACATTCTTGGGCAATTTTCCATATTGACAGGTAGATACCAATGTTGCATTTGTACTGGAACAGCTTGGCTAGGCGTGTGGCTAGCTTTGGAGCACACATCTTCAGTACTGTTGCTGGAATATTGTCAGGGCCCATAGCCTTTGCAGTATCCAGTGCCTTCTACCATTTCTTGATATCACCTGCAGTGAATCGGATTGGCTGAAGACCGGCATCTGTGATGCTGGGGATATCAGGAAGAGGCTGAAGTGAATCATCCAGTTGGGACCTCTGGCTGAAGAGGTTGCAAACACTTCAGCCTTGCCTTTACTCTGATATGCTGGGCTCCCCCATCATTGAGGATGGGGTATTTGTTGGAGACTTCTCCTCCAGTTTAATTGTTCACCACCATTCACGATTGGATGTGGCAGTCCTGCAGAGCTTAGATTTAATCCATTGGTTGAGGCTCTGTCTATCGCACGCTGCTTCCACTGTTTGGATGCAAATAGTTCTGTATTGTAGCTTCACCAGGTTGACACCTCATTTTTAGGTATGCCTGGTGCAGCTCCTGACATGCCCTCCTGCACTCTTCATTGAACCAGGGTTGATCCCCTGGCTTGATAGTAATGGTAGAGTGGGGGATATGCTGGGCCATGAGGCTACAGATTGTTTTCGAGTACAATTCTGCTGCTGCTGATGTCTACAGCGCCTCATGGATGCCCAGTTTTGAGTTGCTCGATCTGCTTGAAGTCTATCCCATTTAGCACTGTGCCACAGAACACGATGGAGGGTATCCTCATTGTGAAGACTTGATATTGTGCCTAGAAGGACTGTGCAGTGGTCACTCCTACCGATATGTCATGGACAGATGCATCTGTGACAGTTAGATTGCTAAGGAGGAGGTAAGTTGCTTTTTTCCTCTTGGTTCCCTCACCACCTGCTACAGTCCCAGTCTAGCAGCTAAGTCCATTTGGCCTCAGCTGGCTCGGTCAGTAGTGGTGCTGCCAAGCCACTTAGTGGTGGGCATTGTTGCCCCCCAGCCCTTGCTACCCTCAGTGCTCCCTCTAAGTGGTGTTCATCAGCTGGCAGGGAGAGAGGAGCAGGGGGCTGGAGGTGCAAGGAGGTTTCCTTACCCATATTTGACCTGATGCTTGAAGAGCGGGTGAAAAGAGGAAACAGAGGCAGTAACCACCCCCTGGAGGAGCGGGACCCGAGGGGCAGTAACCACCCCCTGGAGGAGCAGGACCCGAGGGGCAGTAACCACCCCCTTGAGGAGTGGGACCCTGGGGGGCAGTAACCACCCCCTGGAGGAGCAGGACCCGAGGGGCAGTAACCACCCCCTGGAGGAGCAGGACCCGAGGGGCAGTAACCACCCCCTGGAGGAGCGGGACCCGAGGGGCAGTAACCACCCCCTGGAGGAGCGGGACCGAGGGGCAGTAACCACCCCCTGGAGGAGTGGGACCCTGGGGGGCAGTAACCACCCCCTGGAGGAGCGGGACCCAAGGGGCAGTAACCACCCCCTGGAGGAGCGGGACCCGAGGGGCAGTAACCACCCCCTGGAGGAGCAGGACCCGAGGGGCAGTAACCACCCCCTGGAGGAGCGGGACCCGAGGGGCAGTAACCACCCCCTGGAGGAGCGGGACCGAGGGGCAGTAACCACCCCCTGGAGGAGCAGGACCCGAGGGGCAGTAACTACCCCCTGGAGGAGCGGGACCGAGGGGCAGTAACTACCCCCTGGAGGAGAGGGACCCGAGGGGCAGTAACCACCCCCTGGAGGAGCGGGACCCGGGGGGCAGTAACCACCCCCTGGAGGAGCAGGACCTGAGGGGCAGTAACTACCCCCTAGAGGAGTGAGACCCTGGGAGGCAGTAACCACCCCCTGGAGGAGCGGGACCGAGGGGCAGTAACCACCCCCTGGAGGAGCGGGACCCGAGGGGCAGTAACCACCCCCTGGAGGAGCAGGACCCGAGGGGCAGTAACCACCCCCTGGAGGAGTGGGACCCTGGGGGGCAGTAACCACCCCCTGGAGGAGCGGGACCCGAGGGGCAGTAACCACCCCCTGGAGGAGCAGGACCCGAGGGGCAGTAACCACCCCCTGGAGGAGCGGGACCCGAGGGGCAGTAACTACCCCCTGGAGGAGCGGGACCCGAGGGGCAGTAACCACCCCCTGGAGGAGCGGGACCCGGGGGGCAGTAACCACCCCCTGGAGGAGCAGGACCTGAGGGGCAGTAACTACCCCCTAGAGGAGTGAGACCCTGGGAGGCAGTAACCACCCCCTGGAGGAGCGGGACCGAGGGGCAGTAACCACCCCCTGGAGGAGCGGGACCGAGGGGCAGTAACCACCCCCTGGAGGAGCGGGACCTGGGGGGCAGTAACCACCCCCTGGAGGAGCGGGACCCGAGGGGCAGTAACCAGCCCCTGGAGGAGCAGGACCTGAGGGGCAGTAACTACCCCCTGGAGGAGTGGGACACTGGGGGGCAGTAACCACCCCCTGGAGGAGCGGGACCGAGGGGCAGTAACCACCCCCTGGAGGAGCGGGACCGAGGGACAGTAACCACCCCCTGGAGGAGTGGGAGAAATGAGGACCCGGGGGGCAGTAACCAGCCCCTGGAGGAGCAGGACCCATGGGGCAGTAACTACCCCCTGGAGGAGTTGGACCCTGGGGGGCAGTAACCACCCCCTGGAGGAGCGGGACCGAGGGGCAGTAACCACCCCCTGGAGGAGCGGGACCCGGGGGGGCAGTAACCACCCCCTGGAGGAGCGGGACCCGAGGGGCAGTAACCACCCCCTGGAGGAGTGGGACCCTGGGGGGCAGTAACCACCCCCTGGAGGAGCGGGACCGAGGGACAGTAACTACCCCCTGGAGGAGTGGGAGAAATGAGGACCCGGGGGGCAGTAACCAGCCCCTGGAGGAGCGGGACCCAAGGGGCAGTAAGTACCCCCTGGAGGAGCGGGAGAAATGAGGACCCGGGGGGGGGCAGGGGAGCTGTCCAATACAGTCCAGTCTGTGGCTCCAGAGTGAAGTGGCCACATTGAGAGAGAAAACAGTGTGGCATCACTGGAAAACAAATACCTGATTGGTTGGTGAATATTTTGCTTGTTTATCTTCAAAACTCATGTAATCTGTTAGTAATTGTGAGGTTTTATTAGTAGTCGTGAGATTTATTAGCATTAGTGAAGGTTATTGGGAGTAGCAGTGTTTATTAATTATAAATTAATTAAGAAAATAAATTAATGAAAGGAAGCAGAGAGTGGGCATAAATGAGTCATTTTTGGGTTGGCAAGATATGATGAGTGGAAGCCACAGGGACCAGTGCTGGGGCCTCAACCATTTACAATTTATATCAGGGACTTGAATGAAAGGACCAAATATATGGTTGTTAAATTTTCTGATGACTTGAAGATAGATAGGAAAGCAAGAGGACAAAAAGAGTCTGCAAAGGGGCATAGACAGGTTAAGTGAGTGGGCAAAAACTTGACAGATGGAGTATAAAGTGAGAAAATGTGAACTTGTCCACTTTGGCAGAAGTATAGAAAAGCAGGATATTGTTTAAATGGAGAGAGATTGCAGAAGTCTGAGGTATGAGGGACCTAGGTGTTCCAGTACATGAATCACAAGAAGTTAGTATGCAGATTCAGCAAGTGATTAGGAAGGCAAATGGAATGGATTATAAAAGTAGGGATGTTTTGCTACAGTTAAACTGTGCCCCCTAGTTCTAGATTCTGCCAAGAGAGGGAACATCCTCTCAGCAAAGGCAGAAGATCAGCCGGAGAGGAGCAGTCTAACAGAAGAGCCGATACACAGGATTAAAAGGGACAAAGAAATTGAGGAATAATTATCAGTAGGGGAGTTCCAGAGAAAAATGAAAGAGGAATTGTGTAGTGGAGTGATTACAGGCTGCAGATTGAGTGAGGAAGTTGTAGTAATACAGGATTCAGGGCTGAGGTTTGACTAGTTTTAGTTTGAGTAAATGGAAAGAAAATATGCAGTGAGCAGTTTCCTGGTGACATGTTGGGGATGTGACAGGATAAAGGGTGAACAAGCTCAGACAGCTGGAGAGGAGCCAGTGGTGCCCCTACCCCCACCTGGGAATAGAAGCAGGGGTAAATCAGAGAGGCATATAGTCAGACACCCAGTCAGAACAGTAGGGGCTGTTTCACGTCCTTGATAGGAATCATGAATTCATGAGTAAAGTTAGAAGGGACAATAAAGGGCTTCCGGCTGTTACCAGTTGAATGGTTTCATTTAAAAAATGCCACAGATTCTGGAAATCTGAAATAAAAGAAAATGCTGGACAGCATGTGGAGGCAATAAAGGAGCTGATGGTTTCGGTATGAGCGCTTCAACAGAACTGAATAGAATTACAGCTGAACAACATTTCATCAGTAACAAAAAAGAGAATGATAGATTAAAATACAGGAGAGAAGCAATTGGTTCTGCTTTGTGTGTCTGTGTTGGTATGTGTTTTTCCTCACCCCTTGTTCTGTCTCTTTCTAATATAAACATAATATCATATAAATATAACAAACACAGCCGGACCTACTGGACCAAAGGTGGCAACGCAGTAGGACTCAGTCAGACCAGATAGATATCCAATGGAATCATCCAGACAGGCTGGACCTCCGATGGAGCCGGTCAGACAGGCTGGACCTCCGGTGGAGCCGGTCAGACAGGCTGGACCTCCGGTGGAGCCGGTCAGACAGGCTGGACCTCCGGTGGAGGCAGTCAGACAGGCTGGACCTCCGGTGGAGGCGGTCAGACAGGCTGGACCTCCGTTGGAGGCGGTCAGACCAGGTGAATCTATTTCTCATCCATGTATTGCCCTTGGTGAGATCATCTGAAAACATGTTGTTTCCTCATGTACACTGATGACAGCTACGTCTACCTCATCATTAACTGTCTTGACTCCTCCACTGTCTGAGTTGTCAAACTTCTTATCAGGCATCTGGTACTTGATGAGTGGAAGTTTCTCCCAATTAGATATTGGGAAAATCAAAGCCATTGTTTTCAATCCCCGTCTTCTAACTCTGTTCCTAGCCACTGACTCCTCCCTCTCCCTGGCAGCAATCTGAGACTGTACCAGTCTGTTTGCAGCCTTGGTATCAGTTTTGACCCTGAGATGAGCTACTAACGACACATTTGTGCCATCACAAAGACTGCTTATTTCCACCTCTGTAACATCACCCGATTTTGTCCCTGTTTCAGCTCATCCACTGCTGAAACCCTCATCTATTCCTTTGTTACCTTTAGACTCAACTTTTCCAACACACTGCTGGCTTGTCTCCCACATTCTACCCCTCCTAAACTTGGGGTCATCTCTGTTGTCTTAACTAGTACCCAAGTTCCAGTCGCTCATCATTCCTGTGCTGACCTGTATTGCCTCCTAGTAAAACAAGGCTTTGATTCTAAAGTTCTCAACCTTGTTTTCACATCCCTACATGGCCTTAACCCTCATGACCTTTATAATCGCCAGCTCCACAACCCTCAGAGATAACTACTCTGCTCTAATTTTGACTTTTCCCTACTCTGATTTGAATCATCCCACAATTGGTAGCCATGTCTTCAGTTGCCTAGTCTCTAAGCTCTGGCCTGGCCTCCCTAAACCTTTCCACTTCCCCACCTCTCTTTCTTCTTCCTTTCAGACAATCCTTAAAACCTACCTGTTTGACCAAGCTTTTAGTCATCTGACCTAATATCTTATTGTGTGCTTCGGTGTCAAATCTTGTTTTATAATCCCTTGTGCAGCGCCTTGTTACATTGAGTGTGCTATGTCTAACTCCTGGAGAGGGTTCCCTGTCTTACTGTAACTCCTGGGGGGGGGGGGGGGGGGGGGGGGGCTACGATTTCCTGTGTTCATACAGAATATCACAGAATATCAGCTCCTGATAACTAACTACCTCAGTTGTGAAGACATACCTTCACATTAAGCTTGCTCATATTTTGTTCAATGTTCCCTTTATTTTTCTCTGGTGTCTATATTTTGGGAATACACAGAAGAGTTTTAGGAAATTTTGGAATATAAGGAATGGAAACAGT
Source organism: Carcharodon carcharias (assembly GCF_017639515.1). Taxonomy (NCBI): domain Eukaryota; kingdom Metazoa; phylum Chordata; class Chondrichthyes; order Lamniformes; family Lamnidae; genus Carcharodon; species Carcharodon carcharias. The sequence goes on along the minus strand of NC_054492.1, from coordinate 1,305,676 downwards.
AATACGGGACCTGGTTTGCATGTCTCTTCATCTCACTATCCTTTTCCCGTTTGCAGTTACTGGAACTGTCTTTTTCTTTGGTAATTTACTGACTGTGACTAACCCTTCGAATCTGTACTTGGAGTTGAAACCCAGGCGGGGTCGTTGGGAGGGGTACTGGTACATGAGCTGAAATGTTCCAATTCTTGTGTTGCAGGTACCTGAACTAAGATTTCAAGTCAATGGTGCTGATGATAAGGACTCATGGCTCAATGCCCTGAATGAAGCGATTGGAAAAGCCAATGATAAAGAGTTTGATCAGGTGACTGTTTTCTATATCATTGTGCTACTGTACACTAACTAGTGAGAGGCTAGTTAATTTAACATCATGGTGGTTTTAGAAACCATAATCAGGGAAAAATCAACAGGCACTTGAAGTGGTTATAGTTAACCAAGGCTAGCCTGGATTAGTGAAAGGCAGATTGTGCTTGACTAATCTAATTGAATTTTTTGATGAAGTAACAAATAAGGTTAATGAAGGGATGCAAGTGATGTTGTCTGCATAGATGTTAAGAGAGCGTTTGACAAAGTTCCAACACAAAAGGCTGTTTAACAAAATTGTGGTTCGTGGAATGGGAAATTCAGTAACAGCTTGGACAAAAAATTGGCTTGGGAAAGAAAACGAATTGTGGGGAATAAAAACAAAATGCTGGAAATCTCAGCAGGTCTGGTAGCATAAACAGAGTTAACATTTTGAGTCCATATGACTATTCATCAAAGCTAAAGAGATGTAGAAATGTGATGGATTTTATACTGTTTAAGGGGGGTGGAACAAAATAGGTCAGGGATAGGTGTGATTCCACCAATATGGTATTCTAGAGAGTGTCTAGGGTCAAAGGGAACTGGGGATGCATTTGCATTGGTCTTTGAAGATGGCAGGACATATTGAGCAAATGGTTAGCAAAGCATACGGGATCTTGAGCTTTATAAATAGAGGTATTGAATAAAAGCAGGGAAATAATGCTGAACTGTTATGAAAAGCTCTGGTTAGGGCACAACTAGAGTACTGCATCCAGTTATGGCCAACAAACTTTAGGAAGGATGCGAGGGTTCTTGTTAGGGGTCAGAGGAGATTTACAAGAATAGTTCCAGGGATAAGGGATTTTAGCTAGAAGGAAAGGTTGGAGAAGCTAGGATTGTTCTCCTTGGAGCAAACAAGATTGAGGGAGATTTGATAGAAAAGTACAAGATTATGACTGGTTTAGATAAGGTAGACAAAGAAAAATTCTTCCCATTCACTGACAGTACAAGGACCAGGAGATTTCAGATTTTGGGTAAGAAATGTAGGGGGAATGTGAGGAAGAACTTTTTTAAACATGCATGGAAATGACCTGGAACTCACTGACCTTGAGGGTGGGGGAAGTGGAAACAATCAATGATTTTAAAAGGAAATTGGATGGGCTCTTGAAGGAAATAAACCTGCAGTTCTACAGGGATTAACAGGGAAGTGAAACTGACTGGATTGTTCCCTGTGGAGCCAGCATAGATTTGGTGGCTAAATGGTCTCCTTCGTTGGTTCCGTAAATGACTATGACTTTGAGAAGCAGAAATCAGCTAGGGGGTTCAGTTACAATAGGGTACAGCAGATACTGGTGAGCTCTGTATTAACCTCTTTTCAGTCTAAACCAGTTCTTTGTACATCTGACATAAAATTGTTAGTGTTACTGAGAAGGTCCACAAGGCAACCTAATCTTTGGTCATATAAAGCTAAGGACGCAATGTAAGCGGATGTTCCTGACTGACCTGAGATTGTTATAGATTTGATGAGTCGCTGCAGCCTGTGAGAATAGAACATGACAGCATGCTGTAATCCCAGTTTCACTTCCTGTTTACGTATAGATAATGTGAAATTTGGAAGCCACTATTGTCTATATAACAGTCAGTTTAAGTGTGAAATGTGTGTAAGGCAAAGAAAACTGGATCCTATAGTGAAATATATAACTACTGGCTCCATAATCATCACAGTCCCAGGGAGTTGCTCTTCGTTGGCTGTTGTTAAACCATTGATTTGGCCCATGTGTTTTGATGAAAGTCACCCCAATATTTTCAATACTTTGTGCAGTGAAAAATCATAAACCCAAAAGTATATTGATGTAAAAAGCAACACAGCACAGGGAGTCTTGCCTGGACTTTCCTTGTTCAGATTCTTGTAACAAGAAGTGGATCAAATGTCACATATGTTTGTCAGGGCTGCTCTGCCAAGCACCTGAATACTTTATTGCAATGTAAATTGACTTGAGGGTTAGCCGTTAAGCAGTGTGTTTCTGCCTAGGTTACAGTGGATGAAAAGAATTCTCTGGATCATTTAACACGCAACAGAGTCAAAATAAACCATACCCGAAGACCACCAACCAGACAGCATCGGAAAGAAGTAAGTCAGCTAGGCAGCAGCTATAAAATTATAAAATATCTCCATGTTTTAAATCTGTAACCAGAGCTGTGCCCCTCTCACTAGGGGAAGCCATGACCCCCATCCATTGAGGGCCAAAGACACAGGCCCCTACCATGCTGGAAGGGGGCGCAGAGCCAAGGACCCATCCACTGGAGTGGGCAGGGGCTGTTATAGAGCCAAGGGCCCATCCACTGGAGTGGGCAGGGGCTGTTATAGAGCCAAGGGCCCAATCCACTGGAGTGGGCAGGGGCTGTTATAGAGCCAAGGGCCCATCCACTGGAGTGGGCAGGAGCTGTTATAGAGCCAAGGGCCCAATCCACTGGAGTGGGCAGGAGCTGTTATAGAGCCAAGGGCCCATCCACTGGAGTGGGCAGGGGCTGTTATAGAGCCAAGGGCCCAATCCACTGGAGTGGGCAGGAGCTGTTATAGAGCCAAGGGCCCATCCACTAGAGTGGGCAGGGGCTGTTATAGAGCCAAGGGCCCATCCACTGGAGTGGGCAGGGGCTGTTATAGAGCCAAGGGCCCAATCCACTGGAGTGGGCAGGAGCTGTTATAGAGCCAAGGGCCCATCCACTGGAGTGGGCAGGAGCTGTTATAGAGCCAAGGGCCCAATCCACTGGAGTGGGCAGGAGCTGTTATAGAGCCAAGGGCCCATCCACTGGAGTGGGCAGGGGCTGTTATAGAGCCATGGGCCCAATCCACTGGAGTGGGCAGGAGCTGTTATAGAGCCAAGGGCCCATCCACTGGAGTGGGCAGGAGCTGTTATAGAGCCAAGGGCCCATCCACTGGAGTGGGCAGGGGCTGTTATAGAGCCAAGGGCCCAATCCACTGGAGTGGGCAGGAGCTGTTATAGAGCCAAGGGCCCATCCACTGGAGTGGGCAAGGGCTGTTATAGAGCCAAGGGCCCAATCCACTGGAGTGGGCAGGAGCTGTTATAGAGCCAAGGGCCCATCCACTGGAGTGGGCAGGGGCTGTTATAGAGCCAAGGGCCCATCCACTGGAGTGGGCAGGAGCTGTTATAGAGCCAAGGACCCATCCACTGGAGTGGGCAGGAGCTGTTATAGAGCCAAGGACCCATCCACTGCAGGAGGGGTGAGTGGAGATAAGGGCCCATCCACTGGAGTGGGCAGGGGCTGTTATAGAGCCAAGGGCCCATCCACTGGAGTGGGCAGGAGCTGTTATAGAGCCAAGGACCCATCCACTGCAGGAGGGGTGAGTGGAGATAAGGGCCCATCCACTGGAGTTGTGGAGGGTGGGCGCAGGGGAAAGCCAAGTACCATCCAGTGCAGGAGGGGGAAGGTAGGGCCAAAGGCCCATCCAGAGGAGGGGATGAGGAGTGTAGAGGCAAGAGCCATCCACTGGAAGTGGGGGGTGGTGCGGTGCTGAGCCAAGCCAAGGACACATGAACAGGAAGGAAACTTGCATTAATCGATCAGAAATGGCACACTCCACCCCTGTGCTCCTAATAGTAAGGGAAAATTCCACCTGTAAGGTTTGGCCCCGGAGTCACAGATTATCCGGGGCTTGAGGTTACAATTAGTGGTTCGCAGTAGTTTGTTAAGAAGTGATAGTTCAGATACAATACTTATGTTAGACAGAGAAGAACGACATAGAACCCTTAGTAGATAGAATAAATGATTTACCATTCCCAACTCGGAGGAAAGGATGGAAGAAGTGGACTGGTCGTGTCAGCCTCTTCTGATCTCAGTCTTCTTGAGCTAACCAAAATGTTAGTTGAAGCCAGCACAAATCCACTTCAAAAAAGCTCCCTTTTGTGTCTCCTGTTCTCAATCTTCTCCCAAAGGGTTGAACTGAGTATTGTAAGTGTTTAATTTAGTTTTGCTGACATGTTCATGTAACTGCCCCACCATTTTGGCTTCCCCCGTGATACAAACTGGGTGCTTGGTAAGTTGCAATATGAATATTTTGGACCAGATCTCCTGTATTATGTTAGATTTCTTTGGAGAGATGGGGAGGACTTACTGTTAAAAGTGAGAGTTTTGCACAGATAGCTGAGATGCTTTACAATGAAGATTTTTTTTTAAAAAGAGCAGTTTTACAATGTGGAGCTAAGAATTTGCAGTTCCACGCCTGCTACCCTAGTCAGTCACCAGCTTGACTACTACAGAAATTCAACCATTTTGCACATGCTCAGTATTTCACCTTTTAGCTAAACAAGAACTTTCTCCAATTTCCTGTTCCTGTTCCTTGCTTTGAGCCAGTTATTTTTAAGCCTCTGGCTTCTCTGCTGTATTTCTACACTGTCATTTCGAGTGCGTGCAGGGGATATAGAATGTGTGCTGTATGCAGCAAGCACATGTGGAAACTGGCTAACTGGATATCGAAGGTCACTGCAGCAGTAGCTGAAGTTGATGTTAGGGGAGATGGTGGCATATTGGTAATGTCACTGAACTAGTAATCCAGAGACCCAGGTTAATGCTCTGGGGACATAGGCTCAAATCCCACTACAGCAGCTAATGGAATTTAAATTCAACTAATAAATCTCATATCTATATCTAATAGTCTCATGAAAGTATGAAACCATGAAACTATCATCGATTGTTGTAAAAACCCATCTGGTTCACTAAAGGCCTTTAGGGAAGGAAATCTTCCATCCTTACCTGGCCTGGCCTACATGTGACTCCAGACACACAGCAATGTGGCTGACACTTAACTGCCCTTTGAAATGGCCATGTAAGCCACTCATTTCAAGGGCAATTAGGGATGGGCCTTGCCAGTGACACCCACCCCCACATCCCATGAAAGAAGAAAGAAAAAGAAAGTCCTGATAGGCTCTTCCCAGTGCATCACCAGTACTTCTGCTACCATTTGTGCCCCATTATGTGCTGCGGGAAAACATCTACTGAGAGTCAGATGGAAAATGATCAATTCACCATAACCTCTGAAGTACAGATGGTCAGGAACTGCTCCTAGTGCTTTGGCGAATGTGATCCGATTTTTCAGTAAAGTTTGGTTCATGGAACCTGAAATAAAAACAATAACCTGCCTCGCATCAAACTATTCAGATAATAATACAAAGAAAGAGCAAAATACTTGCTGGAAATCTGAAATTGAATACTGGAACACTCAGCAGGTCAAACAGCCTTGAGGAGGGAGTTGGCTGTAACTTCATTATTGGTGAATAGCAGTATGTGTTAGACAGCAACTAGTGTTATTTAATCAATTATTCTATATTCTACCTTATCCCTGATGCAGAGCCTGGAGTCTCAAACCCTCTGCACCCTCCCATGAGCATGTGACTATGGGGGAATTCAGCTGTCAGTGTCTGCCCAATGCTGGCTGACGTTAGGTGAAATGCTGACAGGACTGTATTGCTGCTATTAAAATCCTTCAGCACAGGGAGCATCCATCAATCCACACCGAAAAACCAACTCCCCACTTCTTCTCGCAAATGCTGCCTTACTTGCTGATTTTTTTTGTTTTCTGTGCTGCAGTTACCATTTTGCTGTTGGTTTTGTTGTACATATATCGCACAAGGTTAAAGAATACCAAGGTGTTTAAAAGTTATCTTTATATCCTAGGTCGCCAGCGCTGTGTCCGATGGAATGCAGAGATTAGAACTTGGAGCTCAGAGTCTTATTGTTGAAGACACAACAAGTGAAGAGCAGTCAAAGGAAAAACTCAGTAACCAAACCAAGAAGAACAGACCTATTCTTATGCCTAAAATCAAACCCAGTAATGCAAAAGGCAATGATGGATTAGAAAAGAAGGCAGAAGGTTCACCAGCCAAGGAGGGACAGGGGCCGCCGGTCGAGGAGGGAGAAGGTTCACCGGCTGAGGAGGGAGAGAAGCCACCAGTCGAGGAGGGGGAGGAGCTGCCGGTCGAGGAGGGAGAGGGGCCGCCGGTCGAGGAGGGAGAGGGGCCACCAGTCGAGGAGGGAGAGGGGCCGCCGGTTGAGGAAGGAGAGGAGCCGCCGTTCGAGGAGGGAGAGGGGCTGCCGGTCGAGGAGGGAGAGGGGCCGCCGGTCGAGGAGGGAGAGGGGCCGCCGGTCGAGGAGGGAGAGGGGCCACCAGCTGAGGAGGGAGAGGGACCACCGGTAGAGGAGGGAGAGGGGCCACAGACCAAGGAGGAAGATCTATCTTGTACCACAGAGACTGTTCCAGATCGTCTAGAAAGTGAAGGTGAATCTGGTTTCCAAACAAAAGTTTCTTCAGATGCAAATGAAATGGAGAAACAGCCATCTGAAACAAACAGTAATTGTTCACTAAATGGAGCAAATCTATCCAGAGTGAAATGTGCTTCCTTGGGAGATATCTTATCAGAATCCAAGCAACAAGCAATAAGGAAACCACTTGATATTCATTGTGGCAATCTTGAGAACAAGAATGTGGAAAAATTGGAAGGTGAAATAGCTTTTGAGCTAAAAGTAACAGAGGAGCTTCTCCAACAAGCAGCTGGTGAGCAACATCTTCAGGGTGATATCACCCAAGACAACTGGTCAACCAGGAGCTTGCTGAATGAAGCCATGGCTAAATGGTCTGAAGCTGACAAAGTCTTGCAAGAACTTAAAGGTTTAAAGGAATTATGCAAGAAACCCGAGACTCTCACTTTGGAGGAAAGAGAAAGACGTAAAGATCTGTTAACTGTCTACAGAAGAAGCGTGCCTTAGCCTGATTGTGTAACATACAGGAATGGCGATACAAACTGGGTGCTTGGTAAGTTGCAATATGAGTATTTTGGACCAGGTCTGCTGTATTCTGTTAAATTTCTTTGGAGAGGTGGGGAGGAGGTTCTTTTCTTTGTTCAAAGTGAGAGTTTTGCACAGATATCTGAGATGCTTTACAATAAAGGAACAGATTTTTTCAAAAACAAAGAGCAGTTTTACAATGTGGAGCTAAGAATTTGCAGTTCCACGCCTGCTACCCTAGTTAGTCACCAGCTTGACTACTACAGAGATTCAAACATTTTGCACATGCTCAGTATTTCACCTTTTAGCTAAACGAGAGCTTCCTCCAATTTCCTGTTCCTGTTCCTTGCTTTGAGCCAGTTATTTTTAAGCCTCTGGCTTTCCTGCTGTATTTCTACACTGTCATTTCGAGTGCGTGCAGGGGATATAGAATGTGTGCTATACGCAGCAAGCACATTTGTAAACTGGCTAACTGTCTAATGAAGGTCACTGCAGCAGTTGCTAAAACTGATGTTGTCAGGTCAATGAGGGAGAATATTGGTGCTTGAATCACCTGTCTTGTGAAGGAGACAGGCAACAATGTCCAGGTTCATCCACAATTAGAAGGAAGTTAAGTGTTATGTTCTGTAACATTGAAATGTGAATGTAGAATCACTGATTTGTTTTTACCAGTCAGTATTTGAGTTGCCACAAATATTCACTGTATTTCGATTAACTGCATTGTCCAAATACAACATTTGTATTTCTGTGAACTCCTATTAAAATATTTTTTACTGCCAATATTAATATTTATGCAAAAAACTAATATGACTTTGCCTTAGTATTTACCTAGTGGAATTTTTTTATATATCCTGCCTATTAACACAGGTTTATTGCTTTATTTATACTTTAAACATGTTTATATTTTTCTGTAACAAAGGATTCATGCCATGGAATAGTATGAAGCACTTCACAATAAAATTACATTCTATTCACCTGCTAAATCAATCTGTGTTACATTTATTCCACTCACTGATTTAAGATGTGTAGAATTTTATTGATTTCATGTGGCCTGAAAATTAATGTAAATTATTCATTGTTTAGTCACTTTGGTTTGACCCCATTTTGAATATCTCACTGCCACCCGTCCTCCTTGTACATACTCTGACCAGAGATTTTTGAATCGCTACGGTCAGATTACAATTGTCTATAAACTAATTGTTGAAACAGTATCAGCATCTTCTGGGACAAAAAACAAAGCTAGCTTCTCAACTTTTTGCAAACGTGTTATGTGAGTGGGATTTCACTTGCTGTTGTTAGTTGTTCACTAGTATCCCTCGAGGCCTGGTAAGCTCTGGGCGCAGAGTAAAGCTCCTGTTACTCTGTCCCAATAATATATCTTCACAACCCACAACTGCACGAGTGTGAATGTTTCCACAATCCTCCCTTGTGACTTAAATTCCTTCTGACCTTTCTGGTTTCTTGTCCTCATCCGTCACATCAACAGCCCAATCCACCCCAACTTCCATCACTCTACATTATTCAAGCCTCGACAGTTTATTGTCCCCTTCACAACCTACTTCGAACAGTACTGCACTCACCCTCTGCCTGTGCAAGAATACCTCCCTCACCAATTCCCTCTTAATGTCTTCTGCCATGACCACCTCCACTGACCCACTCAACAGCTGTCTTGGTTCTACTTTCAATCCATTTGTCCTCACTAGATTTTCCATAGGAGAGGATAGAGGAAATACAACAGATGATTAGAGGGTAGAAAGCACAGGATCGAAGTACAAGGGCAGAGTGGAAAGATGCAGTGAGCAGTGTTCCATAAGGAACTCTTTTTAGGGCTGCTCTCATTTACTAAATACAGAAATATTCTCAATGTAGGAGTGAAGGACAATATTCAAATTTGCTGATGATCAAATAAATTAGATTGAGTATTGCAAGACACTGCAGGTGGATGGGGAGACACAGGAAAGCAGGAGGGAGATTGAGGAGACTAAATGTTAGCGGGCAGGGCAGATAGGTGGTTAGCGGGAAGGGGAAAGGGAGAGAGGAGGTTAGAGGTTAGTGGGAGGGGCAGAGAGGAATCAGATTAGTTGTGTGGGGGGCCAGAGGCATGCTAACAGATGCGGGTGGGAAGTGGTTAACAGGAGGAGGAGAGGAGGGTGAGACTCATTAGTGATTGTCATTGGCTGTCCCTCAATTCGAGGATGGCATCTGCTCAGTTCCAAGTTTCCGCAATGTGTAGATGTCTGAATATCAAAACACCTGATACTGATGTAACTACTGATGTAGCTATGATGCAATGTCACATAATTAATCAAATTTTGGAGGGAAGCAGAAGTACAACCTCGTAGAGTTACTGATGTATATCGATCTGTAAATAAACAAGAATGGTTTTATGAATTACAGACTAAAATAGCTTTCTTAGGGAAACAGGCAAACCCTAAAGAAACCCCTTCTGGACCCTGACGAAGCAGCGGACAGAGAAATTCCCAAGTGAAGACTGCAGACCTGAAAGACCTACAAATCCTTGGAAAAAGTAGACGAAGAGAAAAGATTGAGGACATACCTGAGAATGGAGCATCATAGGTGAAGCAGATGCAAGCTGACACATACACTCAGAGTCCCAGCCACAGTGAGTATAGATCACAACCTACAAGCCAAACTACTGAAGCAGTGCGGATCCAGAGCTTAGGATAAGTTCGGAGTCAACATTGCCACTCCCAGAATCTTTCCAAAGTACCAAAGACTCAATAGGCTCAACATTAGGATAAAAACAAAAAAACTGCGGATGCTGGAAATCCAAAACAAAAACAGAATTACCTGGAAAAACTCAGCAGGTCTGGCAGCATCAGCGGAGAAGAAAAGAGTTGGCGTTTCGAGTCCTCATCACCCTTCGACAGAACTCAACATTAGGATAGTTGGAGGAAGAGATTCTCTAGACGCAGAACAGCTTTGGGTTTGCATAAGAAGAACAAAAGGATCAGGTCAGTACTTTATGCAGTAGGGGCTATTGCAGATGACGTAATAGTGAGACAGGGAGTCAATAAGGGTTCAAGCTCACATGATGAAGCCCTCCAGGCATTCAATCTCTATGTATTCGAGCAAGATTTATTACGACGAAGCACAAACCGGGTTAATGCATGGATTCATTCATAAATTGGGAATTAGCATGCTGACTGTCATCTTGAGATGCACTTGGTGGGGTGGGAAGACCCTGCAAAAGCAGGAAGAATGCCTAGGAGGGGGAGCAGAGTGCCACAACTGTGGAAAGTGAGGACACTAAAATTTGTCTGCCAACCTAAAATACAGGTAGCTCATAGGAAGAAAGAGGAAATAACAAAACCAAATCAAATCCAAGAAGTGGAAGAGCCACAGAAGAAACAAATATCCTTCCTAGGAGAAGTTGACGAAACAGGAAATAAATGCTGGAGCGTTAAATTAGAAGTTGTTTGTCACCCCAAAGAATTCAAGCTATTCAAGGGTGCCGGGGTTTCATTATTATCCAATGAAGTAAAGCGGCTTAAAAATATCACGTTGCAGCCATTCTCCATTCAGCTTCAAGGTCCAGGAGGGACTACATTGAAAGTAATAGGCTAATTTGGCAAGATTAAGATACAAGGACAAGGAAATTATTGAACCCCTGTATATTAAACAAAACCAGGAATCATCATTATTGAGCAGAAAAGCAAGCTTGCAGCTGAGGCTGATTTGCAAGGTTGGTGAAATTGCTGAGGAACAGTCCAGTAGTGTATTCAGAAATGAACCTCCATACCTATTTTCAGGCTTGGGAAAGCTGAAGACAGAATATTGCATAACCCTAAGGGCGGATACTAAGCCTTTTTGTCTCTTCACAGTGAAGGAGGTCCCTCATCCACTCTTAGACAAAGTCATGTGAGATTGAACACGTTGTAATAAGGGGTTATCTCTCCAGTAACCATACTGATAAAATGGTGTTCTGAAATGGCCACAGCACTAAAGCTTACTGGCTCAATTGGGGCCTGTGTGAACTTGATCCAATTAAACAAGGCTGTAGAGTGCAAGATCCATCCGATGGCATCAATGGATGAAAGTCTTGCCAAATTAGTAAAAAGCATGCCCTTCACAAAATTGGATGCTAACAACAGCTTTTGGCAGTTGCTTCTGGACAAACAATCCAGATTACTAACTACTTTTATCACCCCATTTGGTCATTATTCTTTTAACAGGTTACCATTCAGAATTGCTTTTGTACCTGAGATATTCCAAAGGACAATGTCTTAGACCCTGGATAGCATGGAAGGAGTAAGATGCCATAGGAATGACATTCTCGTATACGGTTCATTGAGGGAAGAGCATGACTGTCGAGTATGAGCATTCCTCAAAGTTATACAAGAAGCAGGTTTAACATTAAACAACAAACATGAGTTTGTAAAGCCTATAATAAAATTCTTAGGCCACATTGTGCAAGCTTTGGGAATTACTACTGACCCACAGGAAACCAAGGTGATTAGAGAATTCCCACAGCCTAAATACGTCACAGAATTACAAACATTCCTTGGGATGGTCAAGGCAAGTTCCTACAAGGCAAGTTCCTACCAAACTTGGCAGATATCAACAAGATCAAAAATCTCCTAATTTCACAAGAAATTCTAGCACGTTACCATCCACAGATGCCAACAATTGTAGAAGTGGACAAATCATCTAAAAGTACAACAGCAGATTGCTGAATGCATCCAAATAAAAGAGTATTGCCAGAGGAATGGCCAGATTGTACTCCTAACAACCCAGTACTTCGCCAATACTGCAAACAGAGAAAACACATCACAATCATTGATGAGTTATTAGTTTTAAACGACTGACTTGTCACCCCTACAACAATTCGACTCAAAATTCTTCAGAAAATCCATCAAAGTAACTTGAGGATAGGGAAATGATAAGCAACAGCCCAGTCAATCTGGTACCTAGACATTAGTCATTCCATTGGAGTTAATCTCGAATTGCCTTACATATCCAATGAATAGCTAACAGTAGGGCAAACCACTGGCACCCTCCAGTTTTCCTTTGAGGCCATGGAAGCACTCGGGAATGGTTTCATTATCGTCAATGATTACCACTCCAGATGGTTTGAAGCGAGTAGACTGCACAACACCACAGCAGAGACAGTCATTACATCACTAAAAAGAATCTTCGTGACATATGCATCACGGATGTAAGAACATAAGCTGCTACCCAGGTTGAGGTGCGAGTGGAGGTAACTGGTACACTAGAAGAACTTACAATCGAGAGGAGGGAGATGTTAGAAAGACTATCTTTACTTAAAATAGATAAGTTACCAGGACCGGTTGAGATGCATCCAAGGGTACTGAGGGAAGTGAGAATAGAAATTGCAGAGGCATTAGGGATAATCTTCTAGTCTTCCTTAGACACAAGCCAGAGGACTTGGAATTGTGAATGTTACACTCTTGTTCAAAAGGGGGTGCAAGGATAAAGCCGGCAACTACAGGCCAGTCAGTTTGACGTCAGTGCGATGGAAACTTCTGGAAACTATGTTATGGGATAAAATCAATAGTCACTTAGACAAGTGCAGGGTAATTAAGGAAAGCCAGCATAGGTTCATCAAGAGAAAATGATGTTGAACTAACTTGCTGGAATTCTTTGAGGAGGTAACAGAGAAGGTTGATAAAGGAAACACAGCTGATGTTTTGTATATGGATTTTCAAAAGGCATTTGATTCAGTGCCACACAACAGACTTGTGAGTAAAATCCTAGGCCATGGAATTAAAGGGAAAGTAGGCATTTGAATAAGAAATTGGCTAAGTGATAGGAAACAGTCGCGATAAATGGTTGTTTTTCAGATTGGAGGAAGGTTTATTGTGGGGTTCCTTAGGGGCCAGTGTTGGGATCCTTGCTCTTCCTGATATATATTAATGACCTAGACTGTGGTGTTTGGGGCATGATTTCAAAATTTGCAGATGATATGATGATTGAAAATGTTGTCAACTGTGATGGGGATAGTCTTGAACCTCAAAAGGACATAGACATGTTGGTGGATTGAGCAGACAAGTGGCAGATGAGGTTCAATGCAGAGAAGTGTGAGGTGATTTGTTTTGTAGGAAAGATATGGTGAGACAGTATAAAATAAAGGGAAAGCCTCTAAATGAGGTGCAGGAACAGGGAGACCTCAGTGTATACGTAAATAGGTCATTGAAGATGACAGGATATCACTCTGGTAGCAAAAACAGGGAGGCAGATTATTATCTGAATGGCTATAAATTGAGAGAGGAGAATGTGCAACAAGACCTGGGTGTCCTTGTACACCAGTCGCTGAAGGTAAGCATGCAGGTGCAGCAGGCGGTAAAGAAGGCAAATGGTATGTTGGCCTTCATAGCGAGAGGATTCGAGTACAGGAGCAGGGATGTCTTGCTGCAATTATACAAGGCCTTGGTGAGACGACACCTGGAATATTGTGTGCAGTTTTGGTCTCCTTATCTGAGGAAGGATATTCTTGCTATAGAGGGAGTGCAGCGAAGATTTACCAGACTGATTCCTGGGATGGTGGGATTGACATATGAGGAGAGATTGAGGATTATATATTCACTGGAGTTCAAAGGAATGAGGGGGGATCTAATAGAAGCCTATAAAATTCTAACAGGACTAGACAGGGTAGATGCAGGAAGGATGTTCCTGATGGTGGGGGTGTCCGGAACCAGGGATCACAGTCTGAGGATATGGGGTAGACCATTTAGGACTGAGATGAGGAGAAATTTCTTCACCCAGAGAGTGGTGAGCCTGTGGAATTCGTTACCACAGAAAGTAGTTGAGACCAAAACATTGTATGTTTTCAAGAAGGAGTTAGATATAGCTCTTGGGGCGAAAGGGATCAAAGGGTATGGGGAGAAAGCGGGAGCAGGCTATTGAGTTGAATGATCAGCCATGATCACAATGAATGGTGGAGCAGGCTCGAAGGGCCGAATGGCCTACTCCTCCTAGTTTCTATGTTGAGAGAGCAGTTAATAAAGCATATAGTACCTTAGGCTTTATTAATAGGGTCATTGAGTACATGAGTAAGGAGGTCATGTTGAACGTGTGTAAGACACTAGTTAGGCCTCAGCTGGAGTACTGCATACAGCTCTGGATGCCATACTTGAGAAAGGATGTGAAGGCATTGGAGAGAGTACATTGGAGATTCACAAGAATGATTCCTGGAATGAAGAACTGTAGCTGTGAGGATAGATTGGAGAGGTTGAGACTGTTTTCCTTGGAGAACAGAAGGTTGAGAGGAGACTTGATGGAGGTATTCAAGATCCTGAGGGGTATGGACAGGGTAAATAGTAAGAAACTGTTCCCACTTGACAGCATCAAGAACTGGAGGACACAGGACTAAATGTGACATGAGAAAAAATTCTTTCATCCACAGGGTGGTTGGAGTCTGGAACAAGCTTCCTGAAAGGGTGGTAGAGGCAGGTTCGATTGAGATGTTCAAAAGGGATTTGGATTGCTACCTGAAAAGAGAGAATGTGCGAGGTTACGGGGATAGGGCAGGGGAGTGGGACTGGGTGGTATGCTCTTTCAGAGAGCCAGTGCAGACTCGATGGGCTGAATGGCCTCCTCCTGTACTGTGATACTGTACTCAAATTCTCTTACAATAACGGCTAACATAACATCAGCCTCTCTAATTGCTTGCTGCATCTGCATGTTAGCTTTCAGTGACTTATTGACGAGGACATCAAGGTCCCTTTGTACATCTACACTTTCTAATCTCTTGGCTTATTTTTATTCATTAATAGGATGGTAGGCTTCGCTGGCTGGGCCAGCATTTATTGCCCATCCGTAGTTACCCTTAAGAAATATGTTCCTCCTACTGAAGTAGATAATCTCACATTTTTTTCCACATTATATTCCATCAGCCCTGTTCTTGCCCACTCATTAAGTCTGTCCAAATGCCCCTTGAGGCTGCTTTGTATTTCCCTTACAACCCTCATTTCCACCCAGCTTTGTGTCTTCTGCAATCTTGGAAATATTACATTTGGTCCCCACATCCAAATCATTGATATATATTGTGAAAAGTTGGTCAATGTGAGAATGGCCTGTTTATTCCTACTCTGTTTTCTGCCTGTTAACCAGTCCATGCCATTAATCACCTCCTATCCCATGTGCTTTAATTTTGCTAACCAACCTCCTGTCAGGGACTTTATTGAAAGCCTTCTGAAAATCCAAGTATATTACATACACTGGAGCAACAAAGACACAAGCAAAGACATCATTTCAATTTTAGGCACACAGTGCGAGACTTCAAAGTGCTACAGCCTGGGGACAGTACGTGGATATGAGACCAACAGAAAGCAGGGTAATAGAAAGAACTCCACACCTGAGATCTTACAGAATTCAAACGGACCAAGGAAATATAAGAAGGACCTAAAAAGCCTTGATATCATTGGGAAGAAAGCCAATGGAACCTTGGAATTATTATCCAGATTGGGATGGAGACAAGGAACCAGGAACAAGTTGAAACTCTACAAACACCTGGGTGGAAGGAACTCCTATTGAACGAGGAGAGTGCAGTTCACCCTCAACCTCGAAATGAAATCAGGACCAGATCAGGGAGATTGGATAAGGAACCTCAAAGGCTGACCCTATGAAGGCTGAGACTTTGTAGGGAGATGTAGGAGAATGTAATTGGAAAAAAGACTTGGGAGAGAGAGAAGATGTAGAGTAAAGGGTAAATATCAGGAGCACATAATACTGACGTAACTACTGATGTAACTATGGTGCAATGTCACATGATTAAATAACCCAGACCTGGAGAAAAGCGAAAATGTGCAGAGTTACTGAGATATTTAAAGATCTGTCAATAAACAAGAATGGTTTTTATGAATTATAGAGAATTCTTAGGGAAACAGGCAAACCCTAAAGAAACCCCTTCTGAACCCCGAACTCAAGACAAAACACTGAGTCTTCATGTAACTGACAGGCCAATTCTTAACCGCATGGTGCAGGATATCTCGCAAGGTAGTGGGATTTAGAGCACAGGATTTGCTTCCATTTTTTCCATCTCTGCCGTCACTGTGCCTCATCATTAAGACATTTGAGCTCAAAGTTGATGGACAAGTTGTCCCATTTTGAACACTGGTAGCATGCTCCTCCCAGTCATTAACATCAATGCTGTTGTGCTTCAAGGAGAGCTTCAGAGAGTCTTTGAAACATTTTCTTGTCCTCCCCTGGAATGTTGGCCATTTGAAAGTTGAGAAAACAGGACCTGGTGGGGGAGATGCTTTCTGGCCATCCGGACAGTGTCCAGTCCATTGTAGTTGATTTTGCTGGAGTTTTGTCTGAATACTTGTGGAGCTGGTTTCAGGACACCAGCATTTGTTCGCTGGTCCTTCCATTGGATCCAGAGGATGCAACAGAGGCATTGTTGGTGGAATTTCTCTAGCGTTCTTATGTGCTGCTAATACACAGTCCAGGGCTCACGGCAGTACAGGATGTGGTGATGACAGCTAGGGTTTTCACTCATATTTGGAGGCTGGTTAACGGAAGAAGGAGATGGGCAGAGGTTGATTAGATGGAGGGGAAAAGAGGGGGCAGTTACAATTGTAGTATTGTATGTAGTTTAGGACATTCCATTATAAAAAAATATAAAATGACTGGAAATGTTGGGGTCAAAATTATCAAAATTATTGCTGCATTAATACCCTGGAATTCCCAAGGAACCTCATTAACACAAGGATTGCAGTGGGCTGGGGGGGGTTGGTGGGGGGGGTGGTGAAGCAGAAGGCTCCCCAGCCCCCATCCCTTGGGGGCAACTAGGGATGGGCCAAAAGTTTAGGACTGCCACCAAAGTCCAGCATTCTATTTGGAATAATAGCAGCCAAAACAATGAGAAACAGGAGATGAGAGAAAAGGTCATTCCCAGGTAAGGAACCAAGATAACATAAACTCTCAGGGAACAGCTACAATGATAGAATTGAAGTATAAAATGACTGTTCAAAATAAAGTGCGAGAAATGAAACACAGAAAAAACAATTTAATAGCCTGTACAACAATGTACACAACATCCGAGAGTAAACAGGGGAACTGGTGCTAATGGTCTGGAGTAAGGAGCCAGATGTAATGGATATAACCAAAACATGCTGCATCATGAACAGAACTGGTTGATAAAGATTGTAGGGTTTAGAGATAATAAAGCTGCTGGTAGGATGACTGCTCTAATTTGGATAACAATGATCATAGAAAAAGGGCAGAATGAACAATTAGATAGAAGCCAAAATTCACACAGGGCTGTAATCTCTGCGGAGTAGCAATCACAGTCAGATTGCCACTCACTCCAACTTGCTTGCCCTGAAATGCAGCTGCACCTTTCTCACCTGAACTTCTGATAGAGGCTGGGTGAGAAAGTGCAGAGCAGCGGCCTTCCAGGGCCTGTGTTAAAGACAGCTGGGTTAAAGGTGAGGAAGACATGCCCCCTTTTTTTACACCACAAGCCTCTGTAAAGCAGGTAGGGTTAAAGGCCAATGTGAGAAGCCAGGGAGAAGGTTAGGTGTGTAATGTAAGTGAGTAGGATTGGGGGGGGGGGGCGGGGTAGGGCGGTCAGGTGGCCAATGGGGTGTGATCAATGGCAGAGGCGGGGGGACGGTCAGTGGGGAAGATTGGCTGATGGGGGGTGTCTGGTGGTCAGTGCACAGTGTTTGGGGTGGGGGATTAGTCGGGCGGGTGGAGAGTCATCAGAGGTGGGGAAAGTAGTCAGGGTGGGTGGGGAGGGTAGGTGGGTGGAGGTATTGGGGGGGGTGTAGTCAGGGATAGGGAGGGTAGTCAGGTGGGTGAGGGGGTGGGGATGTATTTAGGGGGTGGGGATGTGTTCGGGGGTGGGGAGGGAAGTCAAGTGGGTGGGGAGGGAAGGTGAGTGGCGGTGTGGTTGGGGTATAGTCGGACAGGGGGGAGGCAGTCGGGGATGGTAGGGAGGGCATTAGTGGGGGTAGTGGGGAGGGCAGTCACTCTCAGCTCCCTTGACATCAAGGCAGCATTTGACCGAGTGTGGCATCAAGGACCCCTAGCAAAAGTGGAGTCAATGGGAATCGGGGGAAAACTCTCCACTGATTCGAGTCATACCCAGCACAAAGGAAGATGGTTGTGGTTGTTGGAGGTCAGTCATCTCAGCTCCAGGACATCACTGCAGGAGTTCCTCAGGGTAGTGTCCTTGGCCCAACCATCTTCAGCTGCTTCATCAATGACCTTCCTTCCATCATAAGCTCAGAAGTGGGGATATTCGTTGATAATTGCACAATGTTCAGCACCATTTGCGACTCCTTAGATATTGAAACAGTCCATGACCTGGACAATATCCAAGCAAGTAATATTCCTGCCACACAAGTGCCAGGAAATGGGTATCTCCAACAAGGGAAAATCTAACCAGTGACATTCAATGGCATTACCATCACTGAATCGTCCACTATCCACATCCTGGGGTTACCATGCGCCAGAAACTGAACTGGACTAGCCATATAAATATTGTGGCTACAAGAGCAAGTCAGAGGCTAGAAATCCTGTGGCATGTAACTCACCTCCTGATTCCACAAAACCTGTCCATCATCTACAAGGCAAAATTCAGGAGTGTGTTGGAGTACAAAAATAAAAATACCTGGAAAAACTCAGCAGGTCTGGCAGCATCTGCGGAGAGGAACACGGTTAACCACAGAACCATAGAACACTACAGCACAGAAAACAGGCCATTCAGCCCTTCTAGTCTGTGCCGAAATATTATTCCGCTAGTCCCATTGACCTGCACCTAGTCCATATGACTCTTCGAGTCTGTATGACTGTTCAACATCTATTTTTACTTAGTTCTGTTGAAGAGTCATACGGACTCGAAACGTTAACTGTGTTCCTCTCCGCAGATGCTGTCAGACCTGCTGAGTTTTTCCTGGAATTTTAATTTTTGTTTTGGATTTCCAGCATTCGCAGTATTTTGCTTTTACCTTAGTGTGCTGGAATACTCTCCACTTGCCTGGATGAGTGTAGCTCCCACAACACTCAAGAATCTTGACACCATCCAGGACAAAACAGCCCGCATGATTGGCACCATATCCACAAACATTCACTCCCTCTGCCACCGACAGACAGTAGCAGCAGTGTGTACCGTCTACAAGATGCACTGCAGGAATTCACCAAGGCTCCTTAGACAGCACCTTCCAAACCCACGACCACTACCACCTAGAAGGACAAGGGCAGTAGATAGATGGGAACACCACCACCTGGAAGGTCCCCTCCAAGTCACTCACCATCCTGACTTGGAAATATATCGCCATTCTTTTACTGTCGTAGGGTCAAAATCCTGGAACTCCCTTCCTAACAGCACTGTGGGTGTACCTACACCACATGGACTGCAGCGGTTCAAGAAGAAAGCTCACCACCACCTTCTCAAGGGCAACTAGGGATGGGCAATAAATGCTGGCTTAGCTACATCCCATAAATGAATTTAAAAAAACCTCTGGAGTTCAGGTCTTTTGTCCATGTTTGAACCAAGGCTGTAATGAGATCAGGAGCTGAGTGACCCTGGCAGAACCCAAACTGATCGTCAGTGAGCAGTTCATTTCGAAGCAAGTGCCGCATGATAGCACTGTTCATGACCCCTTCCATTACTTTACTGATGATGGAGAGTAGACTGATGGGGCGGTAATTGGTTGGATTGGATTTGTCCTGCTCTTTGTGTACAGGACATACCTGGGTAATTTTCCACATTGGTGGGTAGATGCCAGTGTGGTAGCTGTACTGGAACAGCTTGGCTAGGGGCACGGCTGGTTCTGGAGCACAAGTCTTTAGTACTATTGCCGGATTATTGCCAGGGCCCATAGCCTTTGTGGTATATAGTGCCTTTCAGTATAGTATTTATAGCACAGAAAGATGTCATTTGGCCCAGTTGTTCTATGCTGGTGTTTATGTTTCACACAGCCTCTTCCTATCCCTCTTCATCTAATGTGCCATTTTACTCCTTTCTCCCTCGTATGTTTCGCTTTGCCTACTGCTACTTTAGCTTGATTGGAAAGCTTATAATGGGATGCCTCTTGCTATCCATTCGAATATGCTGGATGGAGAAATAAGGTACCACCCACAACAGATCTTAGTGGCAGATTGATGTGATGTGTTCCATGGTCATTGAGTCAATACATTACAGGAGGCCATTCAGCCCATCAAGTCCATGCCAGCTCTGTAGAAAAATCCAGTCAGTCCCATTCCCCTGCTCTATCCCCATAGTCCTGCAAGTTATTCCTCTCAGGTGCCAATCTAATTTCCTTTTGAAATCACTGATAGTCTCTACTTGCAGTGAGTTCCAGATCTTTACAACTCAATGCATAAGTGACATAGTCTAAATCAGGGTTTCTGTGCATATATGAGAAAACGTGGAATGTGGTGAATAAAGTTGGTGAGTTGCTGGCACAGATTGCCATGTAATTCTGTGGCTATAACAGAGATCTGGCTCAAAGAAGGGCAAGACTGGGTATTAAATATCCCTGGGTAGAAGGTGTTTTGCAAAGATAGGAAAGGATGAAAATAGGGAGGGTGGCAGTATTGATTAAGGAGAGCATTGCAGTGCTGGAGAAAGAGGATGTCCCAGAGGGTTCAAGGACAGAAGCAATTTGGCTAGAGCTGAGGAACAAAAAAGGTTCAATTGCATTGCTCGGTGTATTCTATAGGCCACCAACTAGTGGGAGGGATGTGGAGGAATGACTGCAGAGAATTACAGAGAGAGGCAAAATATAATGGGGGACTTTAATTATATAAGTATAGACTGGGACAGTAGTGTCTTAAATGGCAGAGAGAGGAAAGAGTTCCAAGAATGTGTTCTGGAAAATTTTCTTCAGTACGATTCCAGTCCCACTAGGAAGGAGGCATTGGTAGATCTGGTTCTTGAGAACGAGATGGGCAAAGTGGATCAAGTGTCAGTGGGAGAACTTTTAGTGGACAGTGATCATTGTATCATATGTTTTAGGCTGACTATGGAAAAGGACAAAGAACAGACTAGAGTAAGAATAATTAACTGGGGAAAAGCGAATTCCAAAGGGGTAAGAACAGTTCTGGGCCAAACAAATTGGAGCCAAATGTTGGCAGGATAAACAGAAGTGACCAATGGGCTACCTTCAAAGAAGAGATGGTTTGGGCACAGTCAAGTTATCTTCCCTTGAAAGGGAAAGATAAGACAAACAAATCCAGAGCTCCCTGACAAGAGGTAGAAATTAAGATAAAGAAGAAACAATGTGCTTCTGACAGATGTCAGGATAGACAACTCAATCGGAAGCCAAACTAAATATAAAAAGTTCAGGGGAGAAGTGAAGAAACAATAAGAGAAGCAAAGAGAGAGTATCAAAAGACTGGCAGCTATCATAAAAGGAATCCCAAAGTCTTCTGTGGGCATAAATAATAAAAGGGCGGTAAAAGGAGGAGCCGGGCTGTTCAGGGATCGAAAAGGGGATTTACACATGGAGGCAGAGAGCATAGCTGAGGTGCTGATTGAGGTGTTTCTTTGCATCTGTCTTTATGAAGTAAGAAGATGCTACCCAGGCCTTGGTAAAAAATAAAATGAGGTAATCCAGACACTAGATTGGTTTAAAATTGAAAAGGAGGATGTATTGGATAGGTTGTCTGTACTTCAAATTGATAAAGTAATGGGACCGGATGAGATGCATCCAAGGATACTGAGGGAAGTGAGAGTGGAAATTGGAGAGGCACTGGTCATTTTCAGTCTTCCTTAGATTCAGGGGTCCCAGGGGACTGAAGATTTGCAAATGTTACACTCTCATTCAGAAAGGGTGTAAGGATAAGTCCAGTCAAAACAGGCCAGTCAGTTTAACTTTGGTGGTGGGGAAACTTCTAGAAACAGTAATTTGGGACAAAATTAATAGTTGCATGGACAAATGTGGGTTAATTAAGGAAAGCTAGCATGGATTTCTTAAGGGAAAATCATGTTTAGCTAACTTGCTGGAGCTTTTGGAAGAGGTTAATTAAGGTAAGGTGTTGATGTGATGTACATGGACTTCCAAAAGGGGTTTGATACAGTGCCACACAACAGACTTGTGAGCAAAGTTACAGCTCTGGAATTAATGGGACTTATTGCAACATAGATATGAAATTGGCTGAGTGACAGGAAACAGGAGTAGTGGTCAATGGATGTTTTTCGTCTGGAGGAAGGTTTGTATTGGAGTTCCCCAGGGGTCAGAGTTGGGACCCTTTTCCTAACATCTATTAATGGCCTAGATCCTAGTGTACAGGGCACAATTTCAAAGTTTGTGGGTGATATAAAGCTTGAAAGCATTTTGAACTGTGAGGAGGATAGTGTAGAACTTCAAAGGACAAGTTGGTGGATTGGGCAGACAGTGACAGATGAATTTCATTGCAGAGAAATGTGAAGTGATTCATTTTGGCAGGAAAAACATGGAGGGACAATATAAAATAAAGGGTACAATGCTAAAGGGAGTGCAGGAGCAGAGGGACCTGGGTGTATATGTGCATAAATTATTGAAGGTGGCAGGACAGGTTGAGAGAGTAATTAATAAAGCATACAATATCCAGGGCTTTATTGAAGGGGCTTAGAGTATAAGAGCAAGGAGGTTATGTTGAATTTGTATAAGACACTAGTTCAGTCTCAGCTGGAGTATTGCATCCAGTTCTGGGAGCTGCACTTTAGGGAGGATGTGAATGCCTTATAGAGGGTGCAGTAAAGATCACAAAATCACAGAATCACAGTGCAGAAGAGGCCCTTCGGCCCATCGAGTCTGCACCGACAGGTGAGAAACACCTGACCTGCATACCTAATCCCATTTAGCAGCACTTGGCCCATAGCCTTGAATGTTATGACTTGCCAAGTGCTCATCCAGGTACTTTTTAAAGGGTGTGAGGCAACCCGCCTCCACCACCCTCCCAGGCAGCGCATTCCAGACCGTCACCACCCTCTGGGTAAAAAAGTTTTTCCTCACATCCCCCCTAAACCTCCTGCCCCTCAACTTGAACTTATGCCCCCTTGTGACTGACCCTTCAACTAAGGGGAACAGCTGCTCCCTATCCACCCTGCCCATGCCCCTCATAATCTTGTACACCTCGATCAGGTCGCCCCTCAGTCTTCTCTGCTCCAACCAAAACAACCCAAGTCTATCCAACCTCTCTTCATAACTTAAATGTTTCATCCCAGACAACATCCTGGTGAATCTCCTCTGCACCCCCTCCAGTGCAATCACATCCTTCCTATAAGATTGGGGAGAATGGTTCCAGGGATGTGGAACTTCAGTTATGAAGATCAATTGGAGAAATTGGTATTGTTTTCCTTAGGGAAAAGAAGGTTGAGAAAAGATTTGTTAGAGGTATTCAAAATAATGAGGGGTCTGGAGAGAGTAGGTAGGGAGAAACTGTACCCTCCCATGAAAGGATCGAGAGTAACAGGGCACAGATTTAAAGTAATCAGTAAAAGATGCAGAAGTGATACGAGGAAAAATCCCTTTTTTGCAGCGAGTGTTTGGGGTTTGGAATGCACTGCCTGAGAGTGTGGTGGAGGCAGGTTCATTCAAAGCATTCAAGAGGGAATTAGACTGTTATCTGAAAAGGAAGAATGTGCAGGGTTACGGGGAGAAGGCAGGGGATTAGTACTAGGTGAGTTTCTCATTAGGAGAGCTGGTACAGTCACGATGGGACAAATGGCCACCTCCTGCATTGTAACACTTCTATGATTTTGAAGTTCTTCCTCACACCCCTTCTGTATCTCTTGCCCAAAACCTTAAATCTGTGTCACCCTGGACCATCAGCAAATGGGAACAATTTTTCTTTGTTTATGTTATCTAAACCTGTCATAATCTTGTACACCTCTATCAGATCTCCGCATAAGCCCCTTTGCCCCAAAGGGAACAACCCTAGCTTCTTCAGTCTAACCTTGTAGCTAACTTCCATCATCCTTGAAACCGTTCTGATAAATCTCCTCTGCACTCTGTCAAAGACCTTCACATACCCAGTGAAAGTGTTGGAGGAAACTGGGACCTTGGCTGTAAAGTATGATATGACAGTCACATAAAGCTTAATACTGTAAAAAGCCTAGAGGAGTATAGAAAGTACAGGATGAAGTAAAAAAGAGAATTAGGAAAGCAAAGAGAGGATACAAAAAAATAATGCCCATTAAAATCAAAGAAAACCCAAAGATATTTTAACCAGTGCATTAAGAGCAAGAGAATAATTAAGGAAAGGGTAGTGCCGATCAGAGATGTACATGATAACTTGTGCGTTGATGTTGAAGATGTGGGCAGGGTTCTCGATGAGTACTTTGTCTCTGTCTTCACTCAGGAGAGGGATGATGCAGACATTCTAGTTAAAGAGGAGGAGTGTGAAATATTAGATACAATAAGCATAGTGAGGGAGGAAGTACTGGAGGGACTGACATCCTTGAAGGTAGATAACTCACCACGAGCAGATGGTTTGTATCCCAGTTGTTAAAGGAAGCCAGGGAGAAAATAGCAGATGCTCTAAGGAGAATTTTCCAATCCTCACTAGATACAGGCAAGGTACCAGAGGATTGGAGGTTGGTGAACAATGTATCATTATTTAAAAAGGGTGTGAGGGATAGACCAGAAAATTATAGACCTGACAGTCTGACTTCGGTGGGGGGCAAATTATTGGAATCAATTCTGAGAAACAGGATAAACTGTCACTTAGAAAGGCACGGATTGATCAGGGATGGTCAGCATGGTTTTGTTAGGGGAAGATTGTGTCTTAGTAACTTGATAGAATTTTTTGACTAAGTAACAAGGATTGATGAGGGTAGTGCAGTGGATATTGTCTACATGGACTTCAGTAAGGCATTTGACAAGGTCCCACATGACAAACTGGTCAGAAATGTGAGATCCCACGGGATACAGGGGAAGGTGGCAAGTTGAATCCAAAATTGGCTCAGTGACAGGAAACAAAGGATAATGGTTGCTGGGTATTTTTGTGAATAGAAAGCGTTTTCCAATGGTGTTCCACAGGGCTCCATGTTGGGCCTTTGCTGTTTGTTGTATATATTAATGAGTTGGCTTAAAGTGTGGGAGGCAAGATCGGGAAACTTGCAGAAGACACAAAAACTGGCTGTATAGACGATAGTGAAGAGGATAGTTATTGTCTCCAGAATTATATCAATGGTTTGGTTGAAGGGGTGGAAAAGTGGCAGATGGGATTCAATCTGGAAAAGTGTGAGGTAATGCATTTGGGGAGGAGAAACAAAGCAAGGGAATATTCAATAAACAGGAAGATATTGAGAGGGGTTGATGAAACGAGAGCCCTTGGAGTGCATGTCCACAAGTTCCTGAAGGTGGCAGGACAGATGGATAAGGTAGTGGAGAGCATATGGAATACTTCCCTTTATTGGCGTGGTATTGAATACAAAAGCAGACTGGGACTGTATAAAATGCTGATTAGGCTGCAGCTGGAATTTTGTGTACAGTTCTCATCACTACATTGCAAGAAGGACACATTGGCCTGGAAAGAGTACAGAGGAGATTTACAAGAATGTTGCCAGGGCTTGACAATTGCAGCTATGAGGGGAGATTGGATAGGCTGGGGTTGTTTCTCTTAGAACAGAGGAGGCTGAGGGGTGACTTAATTGAGGTGTACAAAATTATGAGGGTCCTCGGTAAGGTAGACAGGAAAGACCTGTTTCCCTAAGTTGAGGGGATAATTACCAGGGGGCATAGATGATTGGCATAGGTGATTGGTAGAAAAGTTAGAGGGGGCATGAGGAAAAATGTTTCATCCAGAGGATGGAATTTGCTGCCTTAATCAGTGATTGAGGCTGAAACACTCAACTGATTTAAAAGGTACTTGGATCTGCACCTGAAGTGCTGTAACCTGCAAGGCTATGGGCTAGGTGCTGGAAAATGGAATTCAAATGAGGGGCTAGTTTCTTTTTTTTCTCTGGCGCAGACATGATGGGCTGAGTGGCCTCTTTCTGCGCTGTAACTTTTCTTTGGTTCTATGATTCTGTTCTTTGGGTGTGGCTTTGACAGGCTGTGCTGGATTAGTCTGTGGAACAGCTCCCCCACTTTTGGCATAATTCGTAGATGTTAGTGAGGTGGGTTTTGCATGGTTGACTGGGTTGGATAAGCCTTTGTTGTATTCAAAGCCTGTGCCTGATTTGGCGCAGGGTGGTCCGTGTGATATAATAATGCTTTCTCATGGCTGTTTGATGCAACTGAGTGACTTGCGAGGCCATTTCAGGGGGCAGCATAGAGTTAACCACATTGCAGTGGGTCTGGAGTCACATTTAGGACAGAGCGGGTAAGGATAGCAGATTTCTTTCCCCAAAGGACATTAATGAACCAGATGGATTTTATGATAATCCAGAAATTTCATGGTCACCATTAATTATACACTTTTAATTAATTCCACAACTGACATGATGGGGTTGAACTTATGTCTCTTGGAACATTAATCCAGGCCTGTAGATTCAGTAACATTACCACTGTGCTAATGTACCCTGGGGTATTCTACAGGTCACCTGATAGAGGAAGAGAAATGTAGGAAGAAATATATAAGCAAATCTATGAAATTAGTAAAAGCCATTGAATAATAATTTTGGGAGATTTCAATTACCCCAAAACATACTGGTAGGGTTAAGGGAATTAAGTTTTACAGCGTGAAGTGGAGTCATTTCTAGCCAGTAGGTAAGAGGATGACAATGGAGGAATAACTACTAAATTGAGGAGCAGGAAATAAACAGGAGCAGATAAGAGAAGAAAAAGTAGGGGAACAGCTAGGTATAGCAAGCACACCATTTGAAAGTTTTAAAATAGTGATTGAGAAAGACACAAGTAAGACAAAGACCAAATTACTATGTTGGAAATAAATGAAGTGCAAGGGCCATAAATATAAGATAGTCACAGAAACACAGAATTTTAACAGCACAGAAGGAGGCAATTCGGCCCACCGTGTCTACACCGGCTCTCCAAATGAGCATTATGACCCATTATGACCCTGCCTTTTCCCCATACCCCTGCACATTGTTTCTATTCAAATAATCATCTAATGTCCTCTTGAATGTCTCGATTGAACTGCCTCCACCACACTTCCAGGCAGTGTATTCCAGACCCCAACCACTCATTGTGTGAATAAGTTTTTTCTCATGTCGCTCTTGCTTCTTTTGCAAATCACTTTAAATCTGTGCCCTCTCATTCTTGATTCTTTTATGAGTGGGAACAGTTTCTCCCCATCTACTCTGTCCAGCCCCCTCATGATTTTGAATGTCTTTTTCAAATCTCCTTTTAGTCTTCTTCTCTCCAAGGAGAACACTCCCAACCTCTCCAATCTATGTTCGTAACTGAAGTTTCTCATCCCTTTTTTGTAAACCCCTTCTTCACTGTCTCCAATATATTCACATCCTTCCTACAGCGTGGCACCTAGAACTGTACACAATACTCCAGATGAGATCTAATGAGTGTCATATCAATTCTTCAGAACCCTCTTGCTATTGTACTCTACACCTCTATTAATAAATCCCAGGATATTATCTGCTTTATTAACTGCTCTCTCCATCTGTCCTGCCACCTTCAATGATCTATGCACATATACACCCAGATCTTTCTGCTCCTGCACCCCCTTCAAAATTTCACCCCTTATTTTATATTGTCTGTCCATGTTCTTCCTACCAAAATACATCACCTCACACTTCTCCACATTGAATTCATCAGCCACCAGCTGCCCACCTCACCAACTTGTCTGTGTCCTTTTGAAGTTTCACATTGTCCTCCTCACAGTTTACAACACTCCCAAGCTTTGTATCATCTGCAAACTTTGAAATTGACCCCTGCACACCAAGATCTAGAGCGTTAATATATATCGGAAAAGCAAGGGTCCCAATACTGACCCCTTGGGAACTTCACTACATACCTTCCTCCAGCCCAAAAAATATCCATTGACCATTGCTCTCTGCTTCCTCTTTTTCAGACCATTTTGTGTCCATGTTGCTACTGTCCCTTTTATTCCATAGTCATCAATAAATCCCACAATGTTAAGTACATGGATTTTTCAAAAGGCTTTGAGCTTGTTAGCAAAATTGAAGCCCATGGGAAGAAATGGGAAGTAGTTGCATGGAAATAAAATAGTGGCCAAGGGCTGTTTTATGGACTGAAGGGAGAGTTTCTCAAGAATGTTACTGCTGTTTTGATATACATTAATGACTTGGACTTTGGGGTACAGGGCACAATTTCAAATTTGCAAATGACACAAGACTTGGAAATATAGTACAAAGTAAGGAAGATAGCAATGGAATTCAAGAGGACATAGACAGGTGGATGGAATGGATGGGCACATGGGAGAATGAAGTTCAATGCAGAGAAATGTGAGATGATACATTTTTGTTTGGAAGAATGAGCACAAACAATACATGCGAAATGATACAATTTTAAAGGGAGCACAAGAAGAGAGACACGTGGAGGTGTTTGTGCCTTTGGGACTTCCTGTGAAATACGCTATATAAATGCAAGCCATTTTTTAATTTCAAGATGACAGGACAGGTTAACAAATCAGTTAATAAAGCATATAGCACCCTGGGCTTTCTAAATGGAGACATCAAGTACAAACACAGAAAGATATGGTAAATTTTTATAAAACATTAGTTCAGCCCCAGCAACTTTAGGAAGGAAGTGAAGGTGTTGGAGCACAAACAGGAGTGATTTATTATGACGAGTCCAGGGATGAAGGATTACAGTTACATGGAGAGTCTGGAGAAGCTGGGGATGTTTGCCTAAGGGCAGAGAAAGCTGAGAGGAGATTTCTTTTCACAGAATTTTCACCGCACAAAAGGAGGCTATTCAGCCCATCATGCCACTCCCCACCTTCTCCCATAGCTTGCACCTTTCAGATAACAATCCAATTCCTTCTTGAATACTCCAATTGAACCTGCCTCCACCACACTCTTAGGCAGTGTGTTCCAAATCTTACCCACTCGCTGTGTGAAACAGATTTTCCTCATGTTGCCATTGCTTCTTAAATCAGTGCCCTCTTGTTCTTGATCCTTCTACCAATGAGAACATTTTTACCCTTATCTGCTGTGTCCAGACCCCTCATTATTTTGAATACCTCTATCAAATCTCCTTTCAACCTTCACATCTCCAGGGAAACAGTCCCAACTTCTCCAGTCCATCTCCGTAACTGAAGTTCACCCTGGAACCATACTCACAAATCTTTTTTGTGGTCTTTCTAAAGCTTTCACATTTTCACTAAAGTGTGGTGCCCAGAACTGAATGCAATATTCCAGTGTTCTATACAAGTTTAACATAAATTTTGTACTCTTATGCCTATATTAATAAAGCTTTGGATACTGTATGCTTTATTAACCATGCTTTCAACCTATCCTTCCACCTTCAATGATTTATGCATATGTACACCTGGGTCCCTCTGTTACTGCACCCTTTAGAATTGTACCCTTCATTTTATATTGTCTCTCTGCATTCTTCCTACCAAAATGAATCACTTCACATTTTCCCGCGTTGAATTTCATCTGCTACTTGCCTGCCCATTCCACCAGCATGTCTATGTCCTTTTGAAGTCCTACACTTTCCTCTTCCCAGTTCACAATGCTTCCAAGTTTTGTACCATCCGCAAATTTTGAAATTATGCCCTGTACACCAAAGTCTAGGTTATATCAGGAAGAGCATGGATCCTAATGCCGATTCCTGGGGAACCCATTACAAACCTTCCTCTAATCCAAAACATGTCCATTAACCACTACTGCCTGATTCCTGTCATTCTGCCAATTTTGTATCCATGGTGAGGTATAGCTTTGGTCATGTGACACTTTATCAAATGCCTTCTGGAAGTTCATGTACACATCAACAGCGTTGCCCTCATCTACTGCTCTGTTATCTCATAAAAAACTCCAACAAATTAGTTAAACACAATTTATCCTTATCAAATCTGTGCTGGCTTTCCTTAATCAACCCACATTTTGTCCGTGTGACTATTAATTTTGTACCAGATTATTGTTTCTAGATGTTTCCTCACCCCAACATTAAACTGACTGGCCTGCAATAGCTGGGCTTATTCTTTACATTTTTGAGCAAGGGTGTAAAGTTTGCAAATTCTCCAGTCCTCTGGCACCACCTCTGATTCTAAGGAAGACAGGAAAATTATGGTTAGTGCCTCTGCAATTTCCACATTCACTCCCCTCCATATCCTTGGATGCATCCCATTTGGATCTGGTGTCTTATCAACTCAGCAACCTTGGATTCCAATTTATCTGGACCAGATCTATTCATTAGCCCACTGAAGTTGGCTTTTCCCCAGTTAATTATTCTTACTCTGGATTGTTCTTCATCCTTTTCCATAACCAACCTAAAGCTTATGATACGATGATCACAGCCCCCTAAACGTTCTCCTACTGACACTTGATTCTCAAGAACCAGACCTAGCAATGCCTCCTTTCTCATTGGACTGGAAACA
The DNA here is from genome assembly GCF_017639515.1 of Carcharodon carcharias. Lineage (NCBI taxonomy): Eukaryota > Metazoa > Chordata > Chondrichthyes > Lamniformes > Lamnidae > Carcharodon > Carcharodon carcharias. The sequence goes on along the minus strand of NC_054492.1, from coordinate 1,275,184 downwards.
TACTGATGCAGAAAATTTTCCTCAACATACTCAAGGAACTCTTGCCCCTCTCTGCCCTTTACACTACTACTGTCCCACTCTGTATTTGGATTATTAAAGTCCCCCCTTATAACTACACAATAATTTTTGTACCTCTCTGTAATTTCCTTGCACATTGCTCCTCTGCATCCTTCCCACTAGTTGGTGGCCTATTCTATGGCGAGTAATGTAAGTGCACTTTTTTTGTTCTTTAGCTCAAGATTCTGTCCTTGACCCTGCTGGGACATCCTCTTTCTCAAATCAATAATGCCACCCCTCCTCCTCTCCTTCTTTCCTTCACACCTATATCCAGGACTGTAAAATACCCAAGCTTGCCCTTCTATGAGCCAGGTCTCTGTTATAGCGACAGCATCATATTTCCACATGGCAATCTGAGCCTGTAACTTGCCTATCTTCATACCACACTCCATGCATTCATATATATGCACCATACCTCTAATTTAGACTCAGTTTCTCCTGTACCATGACCCACCCAATAACTTACTTTTTCCTCTTAGTCCGCTCCTATCTATTATGGAACTATTCCCTTCTCTTGCACCTTATCCATCTTTTTCTACTTCTATATGCTGGTGCCCACCCCCCTGCCAATTTAATTTAAACCCTCCCCAATCTCACTGGTGAACCTCCCCATAAGAACATTAGTCCCAGTCCTGTTGAGGTGCAACCTATCCCTTTTGAATGGCTGGCTTTTGCCCCAGAACTGGTCCCAATGCCCCAAGAATCTGAAGCTCACCCTCCTGCACCATTCTTCAAGTCACAGATTGACCCTCGCTATCTTCCTATTTCTACCCTGGCTAGCGCACAACACAGGGAGTAATCCAGAGAATGCTACCTTTTGCTTCCTGCTTTTTAACTTCCTCCCTAGCTCCTGAAAATCTGACCATAGAACCCCAATACCTGTGCTGCCTCCGTTGTTGGTACTAACATGTACCACTGCTCCCGGCCCACTCCATTCTCCCTATGGAATATTCTGCACCCTCTCCATGATGTCCTTTACCCTGGCACCAGGGAGACAACAGACCATGTGGAACTCACGATGATGGTTACAGAAATGCCTGTCTGTCCCCCTGACTGTGGAAGCTCCCATAACAACTACATTTCTACACTTTGCGGTTCACATGTGTACGGTGCCTTGGCCATTGATGCCATGATCTGGACTGAACTCGAGGATATCGTCACTCCCAATTCTTTAAACTTATTCTTCAGATGTGGGTGTTGCTGGCAAGGTCAGCATTGACTGCTCATTGTTAATTGTCTGTGGGAAGGTGGTGGTGAGCTGCCTTCTTGAACTGTTACAGGTCATCTGGTGTAGGTACACATACAGTGCTGTTAGGGAGGGAGTTCCCAGATTTTGACCAGCGACAGTGAGGGAACGGCGATATATTTCCAAATCAGGATGGTGAGTGGCTTGGAGAGGAACTTCCAGGTGGTGGTGTTCCCATCTATCTGCTGCCCTTGTCCTTCTAGGTGGTAGTGGTCGCAGGTTTGGAAGGTGCTGTCTAAGGAACCTTGGTGAGTTGCTGCAGGGCATCTTGTAACTGTACACACTGCTGCTAATGTGCATCAGTGGTGAAGTAAGTGGATATTGGAAGTGGTGGATGGGGTGCCAATCAAGTGGGCTCCTTTGTCCTGGATGGTGTTGACCTTCTTGGGTGTTGTTGGAGCTGCACTCATCCAGGCAAGTGGAGAGTATTCCATCACATTCCTGACTTGTGCCTTGTTGGTGGTAGATAGGGGACAGGCTTTGGGGATTCAAGAGGTAAGTTACTCGCCACAGAACTCCCAGGCTCTAACATGCTTTTGTGACTGCAGTATTTATATGGCTAGTCCAGTTCAGCTTCTGATCGATGGTAACCCCCAGGATGTTGATAGTGGAGGATTCAACAATGATAATGCCATTGAACATCAAGGGGAGACGATTGGATTCTCCCTTGTTGGAGATGGTCACTGCCTGCCACTTGTGCATGGAGGCGGTGGTGTAGTGGTATTGTCACTGGACTAGTAATCTAGAGACCCAGAGTTATGCTCTGGAAATCCTACCATGGCAGATGGTGAAATTTGAATTCAATAAAAAGTCTGGATGACCATGAAACCATTGTCGATTGTTGTAAAAATCCACCTGGTTCATTAATGTCCTTTAAGGAAGGAAATCTCTTGTCCTTACCTGGTCTGACCTGCATGTGACTCCAGGCCCACAGCAATGTGGTCAACTCTTAAATGCCCTCTGCAATGGCCTAGCAAGCTGCTCACCTCTCAAGGGCAATTAGGAATGGGCAATGAATGCTGGCCTAGCCAGTGATGCCCCCATTCATGAACAAATGAGAAAAAGAATGTTACTTGCCACTTGTCAGCCCAAGCCTGGATATTGTCCAGGTCTTGCTGCATTTGGACATGGACTGTTTCAGTGTCTCAAGAGTCACAAATGATGCTGAACCTTATGATGGAAGGAAGATCATTGATGAAGCAGCTGAAGATGGATGGGCTGAGGACACTACCCTGAGGAACTCCTACAGTGATGTCCTGGGACTGAGATGATTGACCTCTAATGAGCTATTTAATGTGCAAGTAGTCCTGTGTTGTAGCTTCACCAGATTGGCACCTCATTTTTCGCTTTGCCTGGTGCTGCACCTGACATGCCCTCCTGCACTCTTCATTGAATAAGCGTTGATCCCCTGGCTTGATGGTAATGGTAGAGTGGGCGATATTCTGGGCCATGAGGATATAGATGATTTTGGAGTACAATTCTGCTGCTGATGGCCCACAGTACCTCATGGATGCCCAGTCTTGAGATGCTAGATCTGTTCGAAATCTACCCCATTTAGCAGAGTGGTCGTGCCACACAGCACAATGGAGGGTATCCTCAATGTGAAGACAGGACTTCTACTAATACTGACAAGTGCAACGGTGACTGGTAGATTGATGAGGACAAGGTCAGTAGGTTTTTCCCTCTGGTTGGTTCCCTCACCACCTGCCGCAGACCCAGTCTAGCAGCTATGTCATTAGAACTCAGCGATCTCAGTCAGTAGTGGTGCTACCGAGCCACCCTTGGTGATGGACATTGAAGTCTCCCACCCAGAGTACTTTCTGTGCCCTTGCCACCCTCAGTGCTTCTTCCAAGTGGTGTTCAACATGGAGGAGTACCGGTTCATCAGCTATGGTAGGTGGTAACCAGGAGGTTTCCTTATCCATGTTTGACCTGATGCCATGAGACTTCGTGGGGTCCAATGTCAATGTTGAGGGCTCAAAAGACAACTCCATCCCTACTGTATACCATTGTGCTGCCACTTCTGGTGGATCTGGCTTATTACTGGGATCAGACATACCCAGGGATGGTGATGGTGGTGTCAGGGACATTGTCTGTAAGGAATGATTCCGTGAGTATAAGCACATTAGGCTATTGCTTGACTAGTCTGTGGTACAGCTCTCCCAATTTTGGCACAAGGCCCGAGATAATAGTAATAAGGGGGACCTTGCAGGGTGGTCAGTGTTGGGTTTACCATTGTCTTTTCCAGTGCCCAGGTCGATGTCTAGTGGCCCGCCCAGTTTCATTCCTTTTTGTAGACTTTGTAGTGTTTTTAATACAACTGAGTGGCTTGTTTGGCCAATTCAGAGGGCAGTTAACCCAGATGGGTTTTTACAACAATCGACAATGGTTTCATAGTCATTATTACTGAGACTAGCTTTCAATTCCAGATTTTTTAGCTGAATTTAAATTCCACCAGCTGCCATGGTGGGATTCAGACCCATGCCCCCAGAACATTAGCCTGAACCTCTGGATTACCCATCTAGTGACATTACCATGAGGCCATCATCTCTCCTGAACATTGTGCAATCATCAGCGATTATCCTCACTTCTGACCTTCTGATGGAGGGAAGGTCATTGATGAAGCAGCTGAAGATGGTTGGGCCAAGGACACTACCCTGAGGAACTCCTGCAGTGATGTCCTGAAACTGAGATGGTTGACCTCAAACAGCAACAACTATCTTTCTTTGTGCTAGGTATGACTCCAAACAGTAGAGAGTTTTCCTCCTGATTCCCATTGACTCCAGTTTTGCTCGTGTTCCTTGATGCCACACTCGGTCAAATGCTGCCTTGATGTCAAGGGTAGACACTCTTCCCTCACCTCGGGAGCTCAGCTCTTTTGTCCATGTTTGAACCAAGGCTGTAATGAGGTCAGGAGCTGAGTGACCCTAGCAGAACCCAAACTAGGCATCGGTGAGCAGGTTATTGCAAAGTAAGTGCCGCTTGATAGCACTATTGATGACCCCTTCCATCACTTTACTGATGATCGAGAGGATGCTGATGGGACAGTAACTAGCCGGGTTGGATTTGTCCTGCTTTTTGTGGATAGGACATACCTGGGCAATTTTCCACATAGCTGGGTAGATGCCATTGTTGGAGCTGCACTGGAACAGCTTGGCTAGGTCCACACCCAGTTCTTGAGCACATGTTTTCAGTACTGTTGAGTATCCAGTGCCTTCAGCCATTTTTTAATGTCATGAAGAGTGAATCAAATTAGCTGAAAACTGGCATCATGATCCTGGGGACCTCTGGGAGAGGCTGAGATGGATCATCCACTCAGCACAACTGGCTATAGATGGTTGCAAATGTTTAGTCCTGTCTTTTGCACTGATGTGCTGGGCCCCTCCATCACTGAGGGTGCAGATATTTATGGAGGAGCCTTCTCCAGTTAGTTGTTTAATTGTCCATCACCATTCACCATGTTATGTGGTAAGACTGCAGGGCTTTGGCCTGATCCGTTGATTGTGGCATTGCTTAGTTCTGTTTATCAGCTTCTACTTTTAGCATGTAAGTAGTCCTATGTTGTAGCCTCACCATTTTTATATATGCCTGGTGCTGCTCTTGGCATGCCCTCCTGCACTCTCCAATAAACCAGGGTTAATCACTTGGCTTGGATCAGTAACCAGAGGGCACAGGTTTAAAATTACTGGCAGATGAATCAGATGAGAAATGAGGAAAATCTTTCCCATTCAATGAATGGTTAGGATTTGGAGTGTGCCTCCTGTTAGGGTGGTGGAAACACTCAATTGTAACATTCATTAGGGGAGCTGGATAAATACATGAGGGAGAAAACTTTTCAGGGATATGGGGAAAGAGTGGGGAGTGGGATTAACTGGGATGGCTCTTGGAAAGAGCCTGCAGACTTGATTAACTTAATTACCTCCTTCTGGTCTAAGCCACTCCATGAATCTATAAGGAATTCAGGCGAAATTTTGGAGAATGGTTGGAATGTAGAATCACAAGGAATAGTTCAGGTGAATAAGTTGATACATTTAAGAGGAAATTAGGTAAACACATGAGGGGGAAAGGAATAGAAGGATATGTGAATAGAGTTTAGATGAAGTGCGTTGGCAGGAGTCTCTTGTGGAACATAATGACCAGCATTTGATTTGGAAAGCCTCTAATTCCATAGAAATGACACTGTTGTCCCCAGTTGTCTAATGACAGGCAGTTTTCAGTATAATAATAATGTGTATGATTTGTGATTAAACTTCGGTGTACTGGAAGATAAAGAGAGTTGTTCTAACCATCATCCTGCCCTTATAAGGAATCCATCAGCTATTTAAGCTGAATGTTATGACACCAATCTTTGCTTGATGGGTGGTATCTGCAATGAGAAGTATAAATAACTGACTACTGAAACCATACCACAGGAAGCTGTAGAAATAGGAACAGCTTTTCCTGTAAGTTCACAATGTGTTACTCACATCATAAGCAATAGAGCTGAAAGTTAAACAACAAACTCTGGAAGCATTCCTGCAAAGATTTGACAACAAATGCAAAATATAATTTCTTTGGTGTCACAATGTTCTGCCGATGAAAGCTTGTTGAACACTAGAGGTTCTTTGCTGCTGTGAAAAGGATGGAGTAATCATGCTCATTCTTTAAGATGAGGCATTGCTGTTTAGTGAAGAACTGAAGATCTCCTGCCATGGTTACAATATTCTACTGCCATTTTGATGCTGTTTCCCAGATGCTGTGGCACATCAGAACAGGTCCAGTTCTGATTATCAACAGCAACAAACCAAATGTGTCCTCACTGGACTAAGCAGTGAGGAAACTGTCAGCACTGTATGGGGTCCTGGGGAAACAGTTCACACTGTATGGGATCCCAGGGTAACTGTGAGCACTATATGGGGTCCCGGTGTAACTGTGAGCACTGTATGGGATCCCAGGGTAACTGTGAGCACTGTATGGGATCCCAGGGTAACTGTGAGCACTGTATGGGATCCCAGGGTAACTGTCAGCACTGTATGGGGTCCTGGGGAAACAGTTCACACTGTATGGGATCCCAGGGTAACTGTGAGCACTATATGGGGTCCCGGTGTAACTGTGAGCACTGTATGGGATCCCAGGGTAACTGTGAGCACTGTATGGGATCCCAGGGTAACTGTGAACACTGTATGGGATCCCAGGGTAACTGTCAGCACTGTATAGGGTCCTGGGGTAACTCAGCACTGTATGGGATCCCAGGGTAACTGTGAGCACTGTATGGGATCCCAGGGTAACTGTGAACACTGTATGGGATCCCAGGGTAACTGTGAACACTGTATGGGGTCCCAGTGTAACTGTGAGCACTATATGGGGTCCCGGTGTAACTGTGAGCACTGTATGGGATCCCAGGGTAACTGTGAGCTCTGTATGGGATCCCAGGGTAACTGTGAGCACTGTACGGGATCCCAGGGTAACTGTCAGCACTGTATAGTGTCCTGGGAAAACAGTTCACACTGTATGGGGTCCCGGGGTAACTGTCAGCACTGTATGGGATCCCAGGGTAACTGTAAACACTGTATGGGGTCCCAGGTTAACTGTCAGCACTGTATGGGATCCCAGGGTAACTGTGAACACTGTATGGGGTCCCGGTGTAACTGTGAACACCGTATGGGGTCCCAGGGTAACTGTCAGCACTGTATGGGATCCCAGGGTAACTGTGAACACTGTATGGGGTCCCAGGGTAACTGTCAGCACTGTATGGGATCCCATGGTAACTGTGAACACTGTATGGGGTCCCAGGGTAACTGTGAGCACTGTATGGGATCCCAGGGTAACTGTGAACACTGTATGGGGTCCCAGGGTAACTGTCAGCACTGTATAGGGTCCCAAGGTAACTGTCAGCACTGTATGGGGTCCCGGGGTAACTGTGAGCACTGTATGGGATCCCAGGGTAACTGTCAGCACTGTATGGTCTCTCAGGGTAACTGTCAGCACTGTATAGGGTCCCAGGGTAACTGTGAACACTGTATGGGGTCCCGGGATAACTGTCAGCACTGTTTGGGGTCCTGGGGTAACTGTCAGCACTGTATAGGATCCCAGGGTAACTGTGAACACTGTATGGGGTCCCAGGATAACTGTCAGCACTGTATGGGGTCCTGGGGTAACTGTCAGCACTGTATGCAGTCCCGGGATAACTGTCAGCACTGTATGGGGTCCTGGGGTAACTGTCAGCACTGTATGCAGTCCCAGGATAACTGTCAGCACTGTTTGGGGTCCAGGGGTAACTGTGAACACTGTATGGGGTCCCAAGGTAACTGTCAGCACTGTATTGGGTCCCGGGGTAACTGTGAACACTGTATTGGGTCCCGGGGTAACTGTGAACACTGCATGGGGTCCCGGGGTAACTGTGAACACTGCATGGGGTCCCGGGGTAACTGTGAACACTGCATGGGGTCCAGGGGTAACTGTGAACACTGTATTGGGTCCCAAGGTAACTGTCAGCACTGTATTGGGTCCCGGGGTAACTGTGAACACTGCATGGTGTCCCGGGGTAACTGTCAGCACTGTATTGGGTCCCGGGGTAACTGTGAACACTGCATGGGGTCCCGGGGTAACTGTCAGCACTGTATTGGGTCCCGGGGTAATTGTGAACACTGTATGGGGTCCCGGTGTAACTGTGAACACTGTATGGGGTCCCGGGGTAACTGTGAACACTGTATGGGGTCCCAAGGTAACTGTCAGCACTGTATGGGGTCCCGGGATAATCGTGAACACTGTATGGGGTCCCGGGGTAACTGTGAACACTGTATTGGGTCCCGGGGTAACTGTGAACACTGCATGGGGTCCCGGGGTAACTGTGAACACTGCATGGGGTCCAGGGGTAACTGTGAACACTGTATGGGGTCCCAAGGTAACTGTCAGCACTGTATTGGGTCCCGGGGTAACTGTGAACACTGCATGGGGTCCCGGGGTAACTGTCAGCACTGTATTGGGTCCCGGGGTAACTGTGAACACTGCATGGGGTCCCGGGGTAACTGTCAGCACTGTATTGGGTCCCGGGGTAATTGTGAACACTGTATGGGGTCCCGGTGTAACTGTGAACACTGTATGGGGTCCCGGGGTAACTGTGAACACTGTATTGGGTCCCAAGGTAACTGTCAGCACTCTATGGGGTCCCGGGGTAACTGTGAACACTGTATGGGGTCCCAAGGTAACTTTCAGCACTGTATGGGGTCCCGGGGTAATCGTGAACACTGTATGGGGTCCCGGGGTAACTGTGAACACTGTATAGGGTCCCGGGGTAACTGTGAACACTGTATGGGGTCCCAAGGTAACTGTGAACACTGTATTGGGTCCCAAGGTAACTGTGAACACTGTATGGGGTCCCGGGGTAACTGTCAGCTTTGGCAGTATTCTGCGAGCAAGGTTCTAGAAACACTAGAACTTGAGATCCGTACAAGAGGAATATTGTGATTCAGGGAGAGAAGCCTCTGTCTTGGAGTTCAGGGACTGGCCTTGTGGCCTAGTACTGCAGGGGGCGTTTCCGATCATTGGGGATTGCAGGCTTTGGGTACTACAGGCTGAAACAGGTTTCTCAGTCTTACTCAGGAACAGAGTCTTGGAGTGAGGAACTCAAACCTGCCTTGGGGGTTTAAGCTATCAGGTTCCAAACGTGTTTCCCAATAGTCTGCTCTCAATACATTTTTTTTGATTATGTGGGCATCACTGGCAAGGCCAGCATTTGTTGCCCATCCCTAGTTGCCCTTGTACTGAGTGGCTTGCTCGGCCATTTCAGAGAGCAGCTAAGAGTCAACCACATTGCTGTGGGTCTGGAGTCACAGGTAGGCCAGACCAGGTAAGGACAGCAGATTTCCTTCCCTAAAGGACAATAGTGAATACTTTAATAAAAACAGAATTACCTGGAAAAACTCAGCAGGTCTGGCAGCATCGGTGGAGAAGAAAAGAGTTGACGTTTCGAGTCCTCATGACCCTTCGACAGAACTTGAGTTCGAGTCCAAGAAAGAGTTGAAATACAAGCTGGTTTAAGGTGTGTGTGTGGGGGGGCAGAGAGAGAGAGAGAGAGAGAGAGAGAGAAGTGGAGGGTGGGGTGGTTGTAGGGACAAACAAGCAGTGATAGAAGCAGATCATCAAAAGATGTCAACAACAATAGAACACATAGGTGTTAAAGTTGGTGCTATTATCTAAACGAATGTGCTAATTAAGAATGGATGGTAGGGCACTCAAGGTATAGCTCTAGTGGGGTTGGGGAGAGCATAAAAGATTTAAAAATATTTAAAAATAATGCAAATAGGTGGGAAAAGAAAAATCTATATAATTTATTGGGAAAAAAAAGAAGGGGGAAACAGAAAGGGGGTAGGGATGGGGGAGGGAGCTCACGACCTAAAGTTGTTGAATTCAATATTCAGTCCGGAAGGCTGTAAAGTGCCTAGTCGGAAGATGAGGTGTTGTTCCTCCAGTTTGCGTTGGGCTTCACCGGAACAATGCAGCAAGCCAAGGACAGACATGTGGGCAAGAGAGCAGGGTGGAGTGTTAAAATGGCAAGCGACAGGGAGGTTTGGGTCATTCTTGCGGACAGACCGCAGGGGTTCTGAAAAGCGGTCACCCAGTTTACGTTTGGTCTCTCCAATGTAGAGGAGACCGCATGGGGAGCAACGAATACAGTAGACTAAGTTGGGGGGAAATGCAAGTGAAATGCATTGACAGGGCCCTCAACTGTGTCTGGCCCATCTCCCGCGCATCCGCCCTTACGCCTTCTCCTCCCTCCCAGAAACATGATAGGGTCCCCCTTGTCCTCACTTATCACCCCACCAGCCTCCGCATTCAAAGGATCATCCTCCGCCATTTCTGCCAACTCCAGCATGATGCCACCACCAAACACATCTTCCCTTCACCCCCCCTATCGGCATTCCGTAGGGATCGCTCCCTCCGGGACACCCTGGTCCACTCCTCCATCACCCCCTACTCCTCAACCCCCTCCTATGGCACCACCCCATGCCCACGCAAAAGATGCAACACCTGCCCTTTTATCTCTGTGAATACTTTAATGTTCACTATTACCAGGACTAGCTTTTCAATTCCAAATTTTATTAATTGAATCTAAGTTCCACCGGCTTCCATGGTGGGATTTGAAGCCACATTCCCAAAGCTTTAGCCTAGGCCTCTGGGCACATAATAAAATCTTACCCCTGACTGAAGTTTGATGGTGACATCCTGGTGTTACACCTGCTCTCGGACAGGGCATTGGACTGGTTCAGGAACTTGACATTAAAACTGTGACGACAGCTCCTGCTCTTGAAGCCATATGAAAGAGGAAGATTACCACTAGACCAGCACCGCCTCCAACTTTCATTCCATTCTCCCCAACCTCACTGTCCCCACCCTCACTCTCCCCCCACCCTCACTCTTTCCAATGCCAATCCCCCACAGTGGGTAGAGGTGGAGCTTGGGGGACATTGGGAGGACGTAGGGAGTACACTAGGGCGTTAGGAGGATGGATGGAGTGCACTGGTACAGAGTGGAATTACTGTGAGTTTGGTGAAGAGGGAGTTTGGTGAGAAGGGGAGGGAGGTGCTCGTTCCTTTTCCATTCTCCATCTTTCTCAGCCTGCAGGAGACCAGGAGTTGAAAAGCTGCAGGAGAGATCTGAGTTTTGAATTTATCCAAGAGTGACATCACAGGAAGAACACAAGTTCATTGGTTGGTGAGAAACTGTTGTTAGAGAGGGTCTTCAAGTAGCTGGAAATTAGAAAAACATTTTATTAAAAGAAGATTTCAGTAAGAAACACAGCAATAGGGAAGTAAAGTTAAGTTAAGTCAAGACCAGGTAAAATACAGTGGTATGAGTAAACCAAAGTAAAATGAAGTTAACATAAGGCAAATAAACTGAAGCCATGGCAGGACAGTTCGAACATGTGGAATGCATATCCTGTAATATGTGGGAAGTTGTGGATGCTACTGGTGTCCTAAACGGCCACATGTGCAGGAAGTGTCACCAGCTGCAGAAACTTGAGCTCTGGGTTTCAGAGCTTGAGCAGCGGCTGGTTTCACTGTGGTATATCAGTGAGGTTGAGAGCTCCATGGATAACACGTTTAGACATGGGGGCACACTGGAGCTTAGGAGCCTGGAGGCAGGAAGGGAATGGGTGACTGCCAGGCTGTCCAAGAGAACTGGGCAGGTAGTGTAGGAGTCCCCTGGGGTCCTGCTCACCAATTTGGATACTGGTGAGGGTATTGATTCCTGACTGGAGGAATGCAGTCAGAGCCAGGTTTGTAGTACCACAGGCAGTTCTGTTGTACAGGAGAGGAGGAAGAAGATGGGAAGAGCAGTAGTGATAGGGGATCCATTATTTTGGGGAACAGACAGGTGTTTCTGTGGCTGTAGATAAGGCTCCAGTTTGGTTTGTTGCCTCTTGGTGCCAGGGTCAAGGATGTCACAGAGCAGCTGCAGGATATTCTTTTAGGTAAGGGTGATCAGCCAGATGTTAATACCAATGTCTTAGGTAGGAAAGAGGATGAGGTCCTGAAAGCAGACTTCAGGGAGATAGGGAGGAGATTGAAAAGCAGTAATTTCGGGATTACTCCCAGTCCCATGTGCAAGTGAGTATAGAAATAGGAGAATTGAGGATTGAACAAGTGGCTGGAAAGCTGGTGTAGGAGGGAGGGTCTCAGATTTCTGAGGGATTGGGACTGGTTCTGGGGAAGGTGGGATCTGTATAAGCCGGACAGTCTACACCTGAACAGGAATGAGATGCATATCCTCACAGGGAGATTCGCTAGTGCTGTTTGGGGGCTGGGTTTAAACTAGATTGGCAGGGGGTTGGGAACTTGAGGGCAAATTCAGAGCAGGGAATGGGAGATGGAGAATTAGTGAGTGACTCTGAAAGCCTGAAGAAGCACAGGTTAAAAAGTGTAGAATTTGGCAGTGTTAAAAGGTGTATATATAAATACAAGGTGTATAGCAAATAAAGTCATTGAGATGAGGGCACAGATGTACACAGGGCAGCTTGATATCATCGATATAATGGAAACTTGGCTTAATGAGGGGCAAAAATGGCAGCTCAACATCCCTGGATATTGAGTTTTCAGGCAGGGTAGAGAGGGGACAAAAACGGTGGGGGTGGAGCATTATTGGTTAAAGAAACAATTACATCTATGAGGAGGGATGATATATTAAATGAAGCAGCAAATCAGGCCATATGGGTTGAGCTCAGTAATAAAAAATGGGCAGCCACTTTGTTAGGAGTGTGTACTGTAGATCCCCTATTATTGGAAAGGAGTTAGAAGGGAAAATATGTAGACAGGTTTCTGACTGCAAAACCAATAGGGCAGTAATCACTGGGGACTTCAACCACCCTAATATCAACTGGGATACAAACCGTGTGAAGGGCACAGAGGGCACAAAATTCTTGAACTGCATTCAAGAGAACTTTTTTAGCTGTCATGTAACAAGCCCAACGAGAGGGGGCACAATTCCAGATCTAGGAAATGAAGCTGGGCAAGTGGATGAAGTAGCAGTGGGGACTATTTTGGAGATAGTGACCATAGTATAGTTAGATTTAGCATCATTATGAAAAAGGACAAAGGTAGAACAGGAGTAAAAGTTCTATATTGGGACAATACAAATTTTACAAAGCTGAGAGGTGAACTGGCGAGAGTGGATTGGATACAGCTACTAGAAGGGAAAGCAGCGTCAAACAGTGGGAGGTATTCAACAGTGAGATTCTATGGGAACAGTGTAGACCTGTCCCCACAAAGAAAAAGGGTGGTACTGTCAAATCTAGAACCCCCTGGTTATCCAGAAACATGCAGGGTAAGATAACGCAGTAAAAGAAAGCTAATGACAATCACAAAAAGCTCAATACTGTAGAAAGCTGGAGGAGTATAGAAAATACAGGGCTGAGGTTAAAAAGCAAAGAGGATATGAAAAAATAGAATCAAAGAAAACCCAAAGATATTTTAACCAGTACATTAAGAGCAAGAGAATAACTAAGGAAAGGATAGGGCCTATCAGAGATGTATATGGTAACTTGTGCATTGATGTTGAAGATGTGGGCAGGGTTCTCGATGAGTACTTTGCCTCTGTCTTCACTCAGGAGAGGGATGATGCAGACATTCTAGTTAAAGAGGAGAAGTGTGAAATATTCGATACAATAAGCATAGTGAGGGAGGAAGTGCTGGAGGGACTGGCAACATTAAAGATGGATAACTCACCAGTGCTGGATTGTATCCCAGGCTGTTAAAGGAAGCCAGGGAGGAAATAGTGGATGCTCTGAGGATTATTTTCCAATCCTCATGAGATACAGGTGAGGCACCAAAGGGTTGAAGATCCGCAAACGTTGTACCAATATTTAAAAAGGGTGAGGGATGGACCAGAAAATCATAGGCCGGTCAGTCTGACTTCGGTGGGGGGCAAACTATTGGAATCAATTCTGAGAAACAGGATAAACTGTCACTTGGAAAGGCATGGGTTAGTCAGGGACAGCCAGCATGGTTTTGTTAGGGGAAGATTGTGTCCTAGTAACTTAGGTGGATTTTTTGAGGAAGTAACAAGGAGGATTGATGAGGGTAGTGTAGTGGATGTTGTCTATATGGATTTTAGGAAGGCATTTGACAAGGTCCCAAATGGCAGACTGGTCAGGAAAGTGAGATCCCATGGGATACAGGGGAAGGTGGCAAGTTGGATCCAAAATTGGCTCAGTGACAGGAAACAAAGGGTAAAGGTCGCTGGGTGTTTTTGTGAGTTGATAATGGTTTCCAGTGGCATCTCACGGGGCTCGGTTTTGGGACCCTTGCTATTTGTTGTATATATTAATGATTTAGAATTAAATGAGGAAGGTATGATGAGGAAATTTGTAGATGATACAAAAATTGCCCGTGTTGTTGACAGTGAAGAGGATAGCTGTTGTCTCCAGAATGATATCAATGGTTTGGTTAAATGGGCAGAAAAGTGGCAAATGGAATTCAATCCGGAAAAGTGTGAGGTAATGCGTTTGGGGAGGGCAAACAGAGCAAGGGAATATTCAATAAACAGGAGGGTATTGAGAGGGGTTGATGAAATGAAAGACCTTGGAGTGTGGGTCCCCAGGTCCCTGAAGGTGGCAGGACAGGTGGATAAGGTGGTAAAGGAAGCATACGGAATGCTTTCCTTTATTGGGTGGCCTATTGGACACATAAGCAGGGATGTAATGCTGGAACTGTATAAAATGCTGGTTAGGCCACAGCTGGAATTTTGTTCACAGTTCTGGTCACCACTTTACAGGAAGGACATAATTGCTCTGGAGAAAGTACAGAGGAGATTTACAAGAATGTTGCCAGGGCTGGAAAATCGCAGCTATGGGGAGAGATTGGATAGGCTGGGGTTGTTTCTCTTAGAACAGAGGAGGCTGAGGTCTGACCTAATTGAGGTGTACAAAATTATGAGGGGCCTAGATAGGTTAGACAGGAAAGACCTGTTTCCCCCTAGCTAAGGGGTAATTACCAGGGGGCACAGATTTAAGGTGACTGGTAGAAGGATTAGAGGGGACATGAGGAAAAACCTTTCCACATAGAGGGTGGTGGGCATCTGGAATTCACTGTCTAAATCGGTGGTTGAAGCTGAAATGCTCACCTCATTTAAAAGATAGCTGGATCTGCATCTGAAGGGCTGTAACCTGCAAAACTATGGAACAGGGGCTGGTAAGTGGGATTTAAAATGCGCAGCTAGTTCCTTTTTTTGGATAGCAGAAAGAAGATGGGCTGAATAGTCTTTTTCTACACTGTAACTTTTTTATGGTTCTCTCATTGTGGCAGCAAGTGAATGGTGAGCAGGACAACGAGACAATGAAGTCCGGGTGACTTTGAGGGTCAGATGTCATCAATAAACCTTTCAGGTGTCATGGCTCCATTGGCCTTCAGTGATTGTGGCAGACCCTCACCCACCAGCCACAAGCTCAAAGTACTCGTTTTGTAAGGAAATGCAGCACATTCCAGACCATCACCACCCTCTGGGTAAAAAAGTTTCCCTTCACATCCCACCTTAACCTCCTGCCCCTCACCTTGAATTTATGTCCCCTCATGACTGACCCTTCAACTAAGGGGAACAGCTGCTCCCTATCCACCCTGTCCATGCCCCTCATAATCTAGTAACACCTCGATCAGGTCACCCCTCAGTCTTCTCTGCTCCAACAAAAACAACCCAAGTCTATCCAACCTCTCTTCATAACTTAAATGTTTCATCCCAGGCAACATCCTGGTGAATCTCCTCTGCACCCCCTCCAGTGCAATCACATCCTTCCTATAATGTGACGACCAGAACTGCACACAGTACTCCAGCTGTGGCCTCACCAAGGTTCTATACAACTCCAACATGACCTCCCTACTTTGTAATCTATGCCTCGACGCTAAGAAGAGATTGCCAAAGGTGTCATAGACAAGAGGACAAAGGGGTGTTGATGGTCGTGATATTACCTAAGGACAAGCAAGTGACAAATAGCCCTAGTGGGGGTGGGCTGGGGGGAAGGGATCGAAATAGGCTAAAAGCTGGAGATGAAACAATGGATGGAAATACATTTAAAAATAATGAAAATAGGTGGGAAAAGAATATATTTAAAAAATATAAATTATTGGAAAAGGAGGTGGGGATGGAGGAGAGATTTCATGATCTAAAATTGTCTAACTCAATATTCAGTCCGGCACTGTAAAGTGCCTAGTCGGAAGATGAGGTGCTGTTCCTCCAGTTTGCGTTGGGTTTCACTGGAACAATGCAGCAGGCCAAGGACGGACATGTGGGCATGAGAGCAGGGTGGAGTGTTGAAATGGTAAGAGACTGGGAGGTCTGGGTCATGCTTGTGGACAGACCGAAAGTGTTCCACAAAGTGGTCACCCAGTTTATGTTTGGTCTCTCCAATGTAGAGGAAACCACATTGGGAGCAACAAATGCAGTAGACTAAATTGAGGGAAGTGCAACTGAAATGCTGCTTCACTTGAAAGGAGTGTTTGGGACCTTGGATGGTGAGGAGAGGGGAAGTAAAGGGGCAGGTGTTGCACCTTCTGCAGTTGCATGGGGAGGTGCCATAGATGGTGGTTGAGGAGTAGGGGGTGATGGAGGAGTGGACCAGGGTGTCCCGGAGGGAGCGATCCCTACAGAATACTGCCGGGGGGGTGAAGGGAAGATGTGTTTGGTGGTGGCATCATGCTGGAGTTGGCGGAAATGGTGGAGGATGATCCTTTGAATGCGGAGGCTGGTGGGGTGATAAGTGAGGACAAGGGGGACCCTATCATGTTTCTGGGAGGGAGAGGAAGCCTTTAATTTTAGTTCAAATTCTCTTCAATGACCATATTCACTGATGTACATTTTTTGTTAAACTCCCTGTCCCTTCCTGACCCACACTGCTTGCGTTTACCTACGTCACTATGCTGTTCCATAACATCAGTCTTTCTCTTTGGAATTCTAAAACTCCCTTCACACAAGATCTCCCCACTCTCCACTCTAACCAGATGCTGAACTGCACCCAATTCTCACTCTGACCTCTCAATCCTATCCCATTGATAAAAACCCTCACCTCACTCCCCCAATCTCATCAACCCTCACCTCACTCCCCCAAACTCATCAACCCTCACCTCACTCCCCCAATCTCATCAACCCTCACCTCACTCCCCCAATCTCATCAACCCTCACCTCACTCTCCCAATCTCATCAACCCTCACCTCACTCCCCCAATCTCATCAACCTTCACCTCACTCCCCCAATCTCATCAACCCTCACCTCACTCTCCCAATCTCATCAACCCTCACACTCCCCTAATCTCATCAACCCTCACCTCACTTCCCCAATCTCATCAACCCTCACCTCACTCTCCCAATCTCATCAACCCTCACACTCCCCTAATCTCATCAACCCTCACCTCACTCCCCCAATCTCATCAACCCTCACCTCACTCCCCCAATCTCATCAACCCTCACCTCACTCTCCCAATCTCATCAACCCTCACACTCCCCTAATCTCATCAACCCTCACCTCACTCCCCCAATCTCATCAACCCTCACCTCACTCTCCCAATCTCATCAACCCTCACCTTACTCCCCCAATCTCATCAACCCTCACCTCACTCCCCCAATCTCATCAACGCTCACCTCACTCCCCCAATCTCATCAACCCTCACCTCACTCTCCCAATCTCATCAACCCTCACCTCACTCTCCCAATCTCATCAACCCTCACACTCCCCTAATCTCATCAACCCTCACCTCACTCCCCCAATCTCATCAACCCTCACCTCACTCCCCCAATCTCATCAACCCTCACCTCACTCTCCCAATCTCATCAACCCTCACACTCCCCTAATCTCATCAACCCTCACCTCACTCCCCCAATCTCATCAACCCTCACCTCACTCTTCCAATCTCATCAACCCTCACCTCACTCCCCCAATCTCATCAACCCTCACCTCACTTCCCCAATCTCATCAACATTCACCTCACTCTCCCAATCTCATCAACCCTCACCTTACTCCCCCAATCTCATCAACCCTCACCTCACTCCCCCAATCTCATCAACGCTCACCTCACTCCCCCAATCTCATCAACCCTCACCTCACTCTCCCAATCTCATCAACCCTCACCTCACTCTCCCAATCTCACCAACCCTCACACTCCCCCAATCTCATCAATCCTCACCTCACTCTCCCAATCTCATCAACCCTCACCTCACTCCCCCAATCTCATCAACCCTCAACTCACTCCCCCAATCTCATCAACCCTCACCTCACTCCCCCAATCTCATCAACCCTCACCTCACTCCCCCAATCTCATCAACCCTCACCTCACTCTCCCAATCTCATCAACCCTCACCTCACTCCCCCAATCTCATCAACCCTCACCTCACTCTCCCAATCTCATCAACCCTCACCTCACTCTCCCAATCTCATCAACCCTCACCTCACTCTTCCAATCTCATCAACCCTCACCTCACTCCCCCAATCTCATCAACCCTCACCTCACTCTTCCAATCTCATCAACCCTCACCTCACTCTCCCAATCTCATCAACCCTCACCTCACTCCCCCAATCTCATCGACACTCACCTCACTCCCCCAATCTCATCAACCCTCACCTCACTCTTCCAATCTCATCAACCCTCACCTCACTTCCCCAATCTCATCAACCCTCACCTCACTCTCCCAATCTCATCAACCCTCACCTCACTCTCCCAATCTCATCAACCCTCACACTCCCCTAATCTCATCAACCCTCACCTCACTCCCCCAATCTCATCAACCCTCACCTCACTCTCCCAATCCCATCATCCCTCACCTCACTCCCCCAATCTCATCAACATTCACCTCACTCTCCCAATCTCATCAACCCTCACCTTACTCCCCCAATCTCATCAACCCTCACCTCACTCCCCCAATCTCATCAACGCTCACCTCACTCCCCCAATCTCATCAACCCTCACCTCACTCTCCCAATCTCATCAACCCTCACCTCACTCTCCCAATCTCACCAACCCTCACACTCCCCCAATCTCATCAATCCTCACCTCACTCTCCCAATCTCATCAACCCTCACCTCACTCCCCCAATCTCATCAACCCTCAACTCACTCCCCCAATCTCATCAACCCTCACCTCACTCCCCCAATCTCATCAACCCTCACCTCACTCCCCCAATCTCATCAACCCTCACCTCACTCTCCCAATCTCATCAACCCTCACCTCACTCCCCCAATCTCATCAACCCTCACCTCACTCTCCCAATCTCATCAACCCTCACCTCACTCTCCCAATCTCATCAACCCTCACCTCACTCTCCCAATCTCATCAACCCTCACCTCACTCTTCCAATCTCATCAACCCTCACCTCACTCCCCCAATCTCATCAACCCTCACCTCACTCTTCCAATCTCATCAACCCTCACCTCACTCTCCCAATCTCATCAACCCTCACCTCACTCCCCCAATCTCATCGACACTCACCTCACTCCCCCAATCTCATCAACCCTCACCTCACTCTTCCAATCTCATCAACCCTCACCTCACTTCCCCAATCTCATCAACCCTCACCTCACTCTCCCAATCTCATCAACCCTCACCTCACTCTCCCAATCTCATCAACCCTCACACTCCCCTAATCTCATCAACCCTCACCTCACTCC
Source organism: Carcharodon carcharias (assembly GCF_017639515.1). Taxonomy (NCBI): domain Eukaryota; kingdom Metazoa; phylum Chordata; class Chondrichthyes; order Lamniformes; family Lamnidae; genus Carcharodon; species Carcharodon carcharias. The sequence goes on along the minus strand of NC_054492.1, from coordinate 1,255,758 downwards.
CCCAATCTCATCAACCCTCACCTCACTCTCCCAATCCCATCAACCCTCACCTCACTCCCCCAATCTCATCAACCCTCACCTCACTCCCCCAATCTCATCAACCCTCACCTCACTCCCCCAATCTCATCAACCCTCACCTCACTCCCCCAATCTCATCAACCCTCACCTCACTCTCCCAATCTCATCAACCCTCACCTCACTCCCCCAATCTCATCAACCCTCACCTCACTCTCCCAATCTCATCAACCCTCACCTCACTCTCCCAATCTCATCAACCCTCACCTCACTCTTCCAATCTCATCAACCCTCACCTCACTCCCCCAATCTCATCAACCCTCACCTCACTCTTCCAATCTCATCAACCCTCACCTCACTCTCCCAATCTCATCAACCCTCACCTCACTCCGCCAATCTCATCGACACTCACCTCACTCCCCCAATCTCATCAACGCTCACCTCACTCCCCCAATCTCATCAACCCTCACCTCACTCTTCCAATCTCATCAACCCTCACCTCACTCCCCCAATCTCATCAACCCTCACCTCACTCTTCCAATCTCATCAACCCTCACCTCACTCTTCCAATCTCATCAACCCTCACCTCACTCCCCCAATCTCATCAACCCTCACCTCACTCTTCCAATCTCATCAACCCTCACCTCACTCCCCCAATCTCATCAACCCTCACCTCACTCTTCCAATCTCATCAACCCTCACCTCACTCCCACAATCTCATCAAACTTCACCTCACTCCTCCAATCTCATCAACCCTCACCTCACTCCCCCAATCTCATCAACCCTCACCTCACTCTCTCAATCTCATCAACCCTCACCTCACTCCCCCAATCTCATCAACCCTCACCTCACTCTCCCAATCTCATCAACCCTCACCTCACTCTCCAAATATCATCAACACTCACCTCACTCCATACACAAACTAACATCCCTCACCCTCACTCCTTCCACAGACTCACCTCCCTCACCCTCACTCTCACTCCTTCCACAGACTCACCTCCCTCACTCTCACTCCTTCCAGACTCACCTCCGCTCACCCTCACTCCTTCCACAGACTCACCTCCCTCACCCTGACACCTTCCACAGACTCAACTCCCTCACCCTCACTCCGTCCACAGGCTGAAATCCACCAGCCTCACTCTTTCCACAGACTCAACTCCCTCACCCTCACTCCTTCCACAGACTCACCTCCATCACCCTCACTCCATCTACAGACTCAACTCCCTCACCCTCACTCCTTCCACAGACTCACCTCCCTCACCCTCAATCCTTCCACAGACTCACCTTCCTCACCCTCACTCCTTCCACACACTCAACTCCCTCACCCTCACTCCTTCCACAGACTTACCTCCCTCACCCTGACTCCTTGCACAGATTCAACTCCCTCACCCTCACTCCTTCCACAGACTGAACTCCCTTGCACTCACCTTCACTCCTTCCACAGACTCACCTCCCTCACCCTCACTCCTTCCACACACTCAACTCCGTCACCCTCACTCCTTCCACCGACTCGCCTCCCTAACCCTCACTCCTTCCACAGACTCACTACCCTCACCCTCACTCCTTCCACAGACTCACCTCGCTCACCCTTGCTCCTTCCACAGTCTCACCTCCCTCACCCTCACTCCTTCCACAGACTCAACTCCCTCACCCTCATTCCTTCCACAGACTCATCTCCCTCACCCTCACTCCTTCCACAGTCTCACCTCCCTCACCCTCACTCCTTCCACAGATTCACCTCCCTCACCCTCACTCCTTCCACAGACTCAACTCCCTCACCCTCACTCCTTCCACAGACTCACCTCACTCACCCTCACTCCTTCCACAGACTCAACTCCCTCACCCTCACTCCTTCCACCGACTCACCTCCCTAACCCTCACTCCTTCCACAGACTCACTACCCTCACCCTCACTCCTTCCACAGACTCAACTCCCTCACCCTCGCTCCTTCCACATTCTCACCTCCCTCACCCTCACTCCTTACTCAGACTCAACTCCCTCACCCTCACTCCTTCCACAGACTCACCTCCCTCACCCTCACTCCTTCCACAGTCTCACCTCCCTCACCCTCACTCCTTCCACAGACTCAACTCCCTCACCCTCACTCCTTCCACAGACTCACCTCCCTCACCCTCACTCCTTCCACAGACTCACCTCCCTCACCCTCACTCCTTCCACAGACTCAACTCCCTCACCCTCACCCTCACTCCTTCCACAGACTCACCTCCCTCACCCTCACTCCTTCCACAGACTCACCTTCCTCACCCTCACTCCTTCCACAGACTCAACTCCCTCACCCTCACTCCTTCCACAGACTGAACTCCCTCACCCTCACCCTCACTCCTTCCACAGACTCAACTCCCTCACCCTCACTCCTTCCACCGACTCACCTCCCTCACCCTCACTCCTTCCACAGACTCACTACCCTCACCCTCACCCTCACTTCTTCCACAGTCTCACCTCCCTCACCCTCACTCCTTCCACAGATTCACCTCCCTCACCCTCACTCCTTCCACAGACTCAACTCCCTCACCCTCACTCCTTCCAAAGACTCACCTTCCTCACCCTCACTCCTTCCACAGACTCACCTCACTCACCCTCACTCCTTCCACAGACTCAACTCCCTCACCCTCACTCCTTCCACAGACTCACCTCCCTCACCCTCACTCCTTCCACAGACCCAACTCCCTCACCCTCACCCTCACTCCTTCCACAGATTCAACTCCCTCACCGTCACTGCTTCCACAGACTCACCTCCCTCACCCTCACTCCTTCCACAGACTCAAATCCCTCACCCTCACCCTCACTCCTTCCACAGACTCACCTCCCTCACCCTCACTCCTTCCACAGATTCACCTCCCTCACCCTCACTCCTTCCACAGATGCAACTCCCTCACCCTCACTCCTTCCACAGACTCACCTCCCTCACCCTCACTCCTTCCACAGACTCAACTCCCTCACCCCTACCCTCACTCCTTCCACAGATTCACCTCCCTCACCCTCAATCCTTCCACAGACTCACCTCACACACCCTCACTCCTTCCACAGACTCAACTCCCTCACCCTCACCCTCACTCCTTCCACAGATTCACCTCCCTCACTCTCACTCCTTCCACAGACTCAGCTCCCTCACCCTCTCTCCTTCCACAGACTCACCTCCCTCACCCTCACTCCTTCCACAGACTCAACTCCCTCACCCTCACTCCTTCCACAGACTCACCTCCCTCACCCTCACTCCTTCCACAGACTCGCCTCCCTCACTTCTTTCACAGGTTGGTCCCCCTGTTTCCTCCCTCCAGCAATGCAGTAACTGCCAGCCCTCTCTCTCTCTGAGTGAGCTGTAACCTTCGCCCCTCTCCTCGCCCATCCTGAAATGGTGCCTGTACCACGTTCCTCAGAGTTCTGCCCCTCCCATTTATGCTGTATGTGCTCAATCCTCAGCTTCACCATTTATACTGTAACCCGTGAATCTACACTGCCCTCAGAGATACTCCCAGCTCAATCTGTAACCCGTGAATCTACACTGCCCTCAGAGATACCCCCAGCTCAATCTGTAACCCGTGAATCTACACTGCCCTCAGAGATACTCCCAGCTCAATCTGTAACCCGTAAATCTACACTGCCCTCAGAGATACTCCGAGCTCAATCTGTAACCCGTGAATCTACACTGCCCTCAGAGATACTCCCAGCTCAATCTGTAACCCGTGAATCTACACTGCCCTCAGAGATACCCCCAGCTCAATCTGTAACCCGTGAATCTACACTGCCCTCAGAGATACTCCCAGCTCAATCTGTAACCCGTGAATCTACACTGCCATCAGAGATACTCCGAGCTCAATCTGTAACCCGTGAATCTACAGTGCCCTCAGAGATACTCCCAGCTCAATCTGTAACCCGTGAATCTACACTGCCCTCAGAGATACTCCCAGCTCAATCTGTAACCCGTGAATCTACACTGCCCTCAGAGATACTCCCAGCTCAATCTGTAACCCGTGAATCTACACTGCCCTCAGAGATACTCCCAGCTCAATCTGTAACCCGTGAATCTACACTGCCCTCAGAGATACTCCCAGCTCAATCTGTAACCCGTGAATCTACACTGCCCTCAGAGATACTCCCAGCTCAATCTGTAACCCGTGAATCTACACTGCCCTCAGAGATACTCCCAGCTCAATCTGTAACCCGTGAATCTACACTGCCCTCAGAGATACTCCCAGCTCAATGTGTAACCCGTGAATCTACACTGCCCTCAGAGATACTCCCAGCTCAATCTGGAACCCGTGAATCTACACTGCCCTCAGAGATACTCCCAGCTCAATCTGTAACCCGTGAATCTACACTGCCCTCAGAGATACTCCCAGCTCAATCTGTAACCCGTGAATCTACACTGCCCTCAGAGATACTCCCAGCTCAATCTGTAACCCGTGAATCTACACTGCCCTCAGAGATACTCCCAGTTCAATCTGTAACCCGTGAATCTACACTGCCCTCAGAGATACTCCCAGCTCAATCTGTAACCCGTGAATCTACACTGCCCTCAGAGATACTCCCAGCTCAATCTGTAACCCGTGAATCTACACTGCCCTCAGAGATACTCCCAGCTCAATCTGTAACCCGTGAATCTACAATGCCCTGAGAGATACTCCCAGCTCAATCTGTAACCCGTGAATCTACACTGCCCTCAGAGATACTCCCAGCTCAAACTGTAACCGGTGAATCTACACAGCCCTCAGAGATACTCCCAGCTCAATCTGTAAGCCGTGAATCTACACTGCCCTCAGAGATACTCCCAGCTCAATCTGTAACCCGTGAATCTACACTGCCCTCAGAGATACTCCCAGCTCAATCTGTAACCCGTGAATCTACACTGCCCTCAGAGATACTCCCAGCTCAATCTGTAACCCGTGAATCTACACTGCCCTCAGAGGTACTCCCAGCTCAATCTGTAACCCGTGAATCTACACTGCCCTCAGAGATACTCCCAGCTCAGTGTGTAACCCGTGAATCTACACTGCCCTCAGAGATACTCCCAGCTCAATCTGTAACCCGTGAATCTACACTGCCCTCAGAGAAGCTCCCAGATCAATCTGTAAACCGTGAATCTACACTGCCCTCAGAGATACTCCCAGCTCAATCTGTAACCCGTGAATCTACACTGCCCTCAGAGATACTCCCAGCTCAATCTGTAACCCGTGAACCTACACTGCCCTCAGAGATACTCCCAGCTCAATCTGTAACCCGTGAATCTACTCTGCCCTCAGAGATACTCCCAGCTCAATCTGTAACCTGTGAATCTACACTGCCCTCAGAGAAACTCCCAGCTCAATCTGTAACCCGTGAATCTACACTGCCCTCAGAGATACTCCCAGCTCAATCTGTGACCCGTGAATCTACACTGCCCTCAGAGATACTCCCAGCTCAATCTGTAACCGGTGAATCTACACTGCCCTCAGAGATACTCCTAGCTCAATCTGTAACCCGTGAATCTACACTGCCCTCAGAGATACTCCCAGCTCAATCTGTAACCCGTGAATCTAAACTGCCCTCAGAGAAACTCCCAGCTCAATCTGTAACCCGTGAATCTACACTGCCCTCAGAGATACTCCCAGCTCAATCTGTAACCCGTGAATCTACACTGCCCTCAGAGATACTCCCAGCTCAATCTGTAACCCGTGAATCTACACTGCCCTCAGAGATACTCCCAGCTCAATCTGTAACCCGTGAATCGACACTGCCCTCAGAGATACTCCCAGCTCAATTGGTAACCCGTGAATCGACACTGCCCTCAGAGATACTCCCAGCTCAATCTGTAACCCGTGAATCTACACTGCCCTCAGAGATACTCCCAGCTCAATCTGTAACCCGTGAATCTACACTGCCCTCAGAGATACTCCCAGCTCAATCTGTAACCCGTGAATATACACTGCCCTCAGTGATACTCCCAGCTCAATCTGTAACCCGTGAATCTACACTGCCCTCAGAGATACTCCCAGCTCAATCTGTAACCCGTGAATCTACACTGCCCTCAGACATACTCCCAGCTCAATCTGTAACCCGTGAATCTACACTGCCCTCAGAGATACTCCCAGCTCAATCTGTAACCCGTGAATCTACACTGCCCTCAGAGATACTCCCAGCTCAATCTGTAACCCGTGAACCTACACTGCCCTCAGAGATACTCCCAGCTCAATCTGTAACCCGTGAATCTACGCTGCCCTCAGAGATACTCCCAGCTCAATCTGTAACCTGTGAATCTACACTGCCCTCAGAGAAACTCCCAGCTCAATCTGTAACCCGTGAATCTACACTGCCCTCAGAGATACTCCCAGCTCAATCTGTAACCCGTGAATCTACACTGCCCTCAGAGATACTCCCAGCTCAATCTGTAACCCGTGAATCTACACTGCCCTCAGAGATACTCCCAGCTCAATCTGTAACCCGTGAATCTACACTGCCCTCAGAGATACTCCCAGCTCAATCTGTAAACCGTGAATCTACACTGCCCTCAGAGATACTCCCAGCTCAATCTGTAACCCGTGAATCTACACTGCCCTCAGAGAAACTCCCAGCTCAATCTGTAACCCGTGAATCTACACTGCCCTCAGAGATACTCCCAGCTCAATCTGTAACCCGTGAATCTACACTGCCCTCAGAGATACTCCCAGCTCAATCTGTAACCCGTGAATCTACACTGCCCTCAGAGATACTCCCAGCTCAATCTGTAACCCGTGAATCGACACTGCCCTCAGAGATACTCCCAGCTCAATCTGTAACCCGTGAATCGACACTGCCCTCAGAGATACTCCCAGCTCAATCTGTAACCCGTGAATCTACACTGCCCTCAGAGATACTCCCAGCTCAATCTGTAACCCGTGAATCTACACTGCCCTCAGAGATACTCCCAGCTCAATCTGTAACCCGTGAATCTACACTGCCCTCAGTGATACTCCCAGCTCAATCTGTAACCCGTGAATCTACACTGCCCTCAGAGATACTCCCAGCTCAATCTGTAACCCGTGAATCTACACTGCCCTCAGACATACTCCCAGCTCAATCTGTAACCCGTGAATCTACACTGCCCTCAGAGATACTCCCAGCTCAATCTGTAACCCGTGAATCTACACTGCCCTCAGAGATACTCCCAGCTCAATCTGTAACCCGTGAACCTACACTGCCCTCAGAGATACTCCCAGCTCAATCTGTAACCCGTGAATCTACTCTGCCCTCAGAGATACTCCCAGCTCAATCTGTAACCTGTGAATCTACACTGCCCTCAGAGAAACTCCCAGCTCAATCTGTAACCCGTGAATCTACACTGCCCTCAGAGATACTCCCAGCTCAATCTGTAACCCGTGAATCTACACTGCCCTCAGAGATACTCCCAGCTCAATCTGTAACCCGTGAATCTACACTGCCCTCAGAGATACTCCCAGCTCAATCTGTAACCCGTGAATCTACACTGCCCTCAGAGATACTCCCAGCTGAATCTGTAACCCGTGAATCTACACTGCCCTCAGAGATACTCCCAGCTCAATCTGTAACCCGTGAATCTACACTGCCCTCAGAGATACTCCCAGCTCAATCTGTAACCCGAGAATCTACACTGCCCTCAGAGATACTCCTAGCTCAATCTGCAACCCGTGAATCTACACTGCCCTCAGAGATACTCCCAGCTCAATCTGTAACCCGTGAATCTACACTGCCCTCAGAGAAACTCCCAGCTCAATCTGTAACCCGTGAATCTACACTGCCCTCAGAGATACTCCCAGCGCAATCTGTAACCCGTGAATCTACACTGCCCTCAGAGATACTCCCAGCTCAATCTGTAACCCGTGAATCTACACTGCCCTCAGAGATACTCCCAGCTCAATCTGTAACCCGTGAATCTACACTGCCCTCAGAGATACACCCAGCTCAATCTGTAACCCGTGAATCTACACTGCCCTCAGAGATACTCCCAGCTCAATCTGTAACCCGTGAATCTACACTGCCCTCAGAGATACTCCCAGCTCAATCTGTAACCCGTGAATCTACACTGCCCTCAGAGATACTCCCAGCTCAATCTGTAAACCGTGAATCTACACTGCCCTCAGAGATACTCCCAGCTCAATCTGTAACCCGTGAATCTACACTGCCCTCAGAGATACTCCCAGCTCAATCGGTAACCCGTGAATCTACACTGCCCTCAGAGATACTCCCAGCTCAATCTGTAACCCGTGAATCTACACTGCCCTCAGAGATACTCCCAGCTCAATCTGTAACCCGTGAACCTACACTGCCCTCAGAGATACTCCCATCTCAATCTGTAACCCGTGAATCTACTCTGCCCTCAGAGATACTCCCAGCTCAATCTGTAACCCGTGAATCTACACTGCCCTCAGAGAAACTCCCAGCTCAATCTGTAACCCGTGAATCTACACTGCCCTCAGAGATACTCCCAGCTCAATCTGTAACCCGTGAATCTACACTGCCCTCAGAGATACTCCCAGCTCAATCTGTAACCCGTGAATCTACACTGCCCTCAGAGATACTCCAGCTCAATCTGTAACCCTTGAATCTACACTGCCCTCAGAGATACTCCCAGCTCAATCTGTAACCCGTGAATCTACACTGCCCTCAGAGATACTCCCAGCTCAATCTGTAACCCGTGAATCTACACTGCCCTCAGAGATACTCCCAGCTCAATCTGTAACCCGTGAATCTACACTGCCCTCAGAGATACTCCCAGCTCAATCTGTAACCCGTGAATCTACACTGCCCTCAGAGATACTCCCAGCTCAATCTGTAACCCGTGAATCTACACTGCCCTCAGAGATACTCCCAGCTCAATCTGTAACCCGTGAATCTACACTGCCCTCAGAGATACTCCCAGCTCAATCTGTAACCCGTGAATCTACACTGCCCTCAGAGATACTCCCAGCTCAATCTGTAACCCGTGAATCTACACTGCCCTCAGAGATACTCCCAGCTCAATCTGTAACCCGTGAATCTACACTGCCCTCAGAGATACTCCCAGCTCAATCTGTAACCCGTGAATCTACACTGCCCTCAGAGATACTCCCAGCTCAATCTGTAACCCGTGAATCTACACTGCCCTCAGAGATACTCCCAGCTCAATCTGTAACCCGTGAATCTACACTGCCCTCAGAGATACTCCCAGCTCAATCTGTAACCCGTGAATCTACACTGCCCTCAGAGATACTCCCAGCTCAATCTGTAACCGTGAATCTACACTGCCCTCAGAGATACTCCCAGCTCAATCTGTAACCCGTGAATCTACACTGCCCTCAGAGATACTCCCAGCTCAATCTGTAACCCGTGAATCTACACTGCCCTCAGAGATACTCCCAGCTCAATCTGTAACCCGTGAATCTACACTGCCCTCAGAGATACTCCCAGCTCAATCTGTAACCCGTGAATCTACACTGCCCTCAGAGATACTCCCAGCTGAATCTGTAACCCGTGAATCTACACTGCCCTCAGAGATACTCCCAGCTCAATCTGTAACCCGTGAATCTACACTGCCCTCAGAGATACTCCCAGCTCAATCTGTAACCCGAGAATCTACACTGCCCTCAGAGATACTCCTAGCTCAATCTGCAACCCGTGAATCTACACTGCCCTCAGAGATACTCCCAGCTCAATCTGTAACCCGTGAATCTACACTGCCCTCAGAGAAACTCCCAGCTCAATCTGTAACCCGTGAATCTACACTGCCCTCAGAGATACTCCCAGCTCAATCTGTAACCCGTGAATCTACACTGCCCTCAGAGATACTCCCAGCTCAATCTGTAACCTGTGAATCTACACTGCCCTCAGAGATACTCCCAGCTCAATCTGTAACCCGTGAATCTACACTGCCCTCAGAGATACTCCCAGCTCAATCTGTACCCCGTGAATCTACACTGCCCTCAGAGATACTCCCAGCTCAATCTGTAACCCGTGAATCTACACTGCCCTCAGAGATACTCCCAGCTCAATCTGTAACCCGTGAATCTACACTGCCCTCAGAGATACTCCCTGCTCAATCTGTAACCCGTGAATCTACACTGCCCTCAGAGATACTCCCAGCTCAATCTGTAACCCGTGAATCTACACTGCCCTCAGAGATACTCCCAGCTCAATCTGTAACCCGTGAATCTACACTGCCCTCAGAGATACTCCCAGCTCAATCTGTAACCCGTGAATCTACACTGCCCTCAGAGATACTCCCAGCTCAATCTGTAACCCGTGAATCTACACTGCCCTCAGAGATACTCCCAGCTCAATCTGTAACCCGTGAATCTACACTGCCCTCAGAGATACTCCCAGCTCAATCTGTAACCCCTGAATCTACACTGCCCTCAGAGATACTCCCAGCTCAATCTGTAACCCGTGAATCTACACTGCCCTCAGAGATACTCCCAGCTCAATCTGTAACCCGTGAATCTACTCTGCCCTCAGAGATACTCCCAGCTCAATCTGTAACCCGTGAATCTACACTGCCCTCAGAGATACTCCCAGCTCAATCTGTAACCCGTGAATCTACACTGCCCTCAGAGATACTCCCAGCTCAATCTGTAACCCGTGAATCTACAATGCCCTCAGAGATACTCCCAGCTCAATCTGTAACCCGTGAATCTACACTGCCCTCAGAGATACTCCCAGCTCAATCTGTAACCCGTGAATCGACACTGCCCTCAGAGATACTCCCAGCTCAATCTGTAACCCGTGAATCTACACTGCCCTCAGACATACTCCCAGCTCAATCTGTAACCCGTGAATCTACACTGCCCTCAGAGATACTCCCAGCTCAATCTGTAACCCGTGAATCTACACTGCCCTCAGCGATACTCCCAGCTCAATCTGTAACCCGTGAATCTACACTGCCCTCAGAGATACTCCCAGCTCAATCTGTAAGCCGTGAATCTACACTGCCCTCAGAGATACTCCCAGCTCAATCTGTAACCCGTGAATCTACACTGCCCTCAGAGATACTCCCAGCTCAATCTGTAACCCGTGAATCTACACTGCCCTCAGAGATACTCCCAGCTCAATCTGTAACCCGTGAATCTACACTGCCCTCAGAGATACTCCCAGCTCAATCTGTAACCCGTGAATCTACACTGCCCTCAGAGATACTCCCAGCTCAATCTGTAACCCGTGAATCTACACTGCCCTCAGAGATACTCCCAGCTCAATCTGTAACCCGTGAATCTACACTGCCCTCAGAGATACTCCTAGCTCAATCTGTAACCCGTGAATCTACTCTGCCCTCAGAGATACTCCCAGCTCAATCTGTAACCCGTGAATCTACACTGCCCTCAGAGATACTCCCAGCTCAATCTGTAACCCGTGAATCTACACTGCCCTCAGAGATACTCCCAGCTCAATCTGTAACCCGTGAATCTACACTGCCCTCAGAGATACTCCCAGCTCAATCTGTAACCCGTGAATCTACACTGCCCTCAGAGATACTCCCAGCTCAATCTGTAACCCGTGAATCTACACTGCCCTCAGAGATACTCCCAGCTCAATCTGTAACCCGTGAATCTACACTGCCCTCAGAGTTACTCCCAGCTCAATCTGTAACCCGTGAATCTACACTGCCCTCAGACATACTCCCAGCTCAATCTGTAACCCGTGAATCTACACTGCCCTCAGAGATACTCCCAGCTCAATCTGTAACCCGTGAATCTACACTGCCCTCAGAGATACTCCCAGCTCAATCTGTAACCCGTGAATCTACACTGCCCTCAGAGTTACTCCCAGCTCAATCTGTAACCCGTGAATCTACACTGCCCTCAGACATACTCCCAGCTCAATCTGTAACCCGTGAATCTACACTGCCCTCAGAGATACTCCCAGCTCAATCTGTAACCCGTGAATCTACACTGCCCTCAGAGATACTCCCAGCTCAATCTGTAACCCGTGAATCTACACTGCCCTCAGAGATACTCCCAGCTCAATCTGTAACCCGTGAATCTACACTGCCCTCAGAGATACTCCCAGCTCAATCTGTAACCCGTGAATCTACACTGCCCTCAGAGGTACTCCCAGCTCAATCTGTAACCCGTGAATCTACACTGCCCTCAGAGATACTCCCATCTCAGTGTGTAACCCTTGAATCTACGCTGCCCTCAGAGATACTCCCAGCTCAATCTGTAACCCGTGAATCTACACTGCCCTCAGAGAAACTCCCAGCTCAATCTGTAACCCGTGAATCTACACTGCCCTCAGAGATACTCCCAGCTCAGTGTGTAACCCGTGAATCTACACTGCCCTCAGAGATACTCCCAGCTCAATCTGTAACCCATGAATCTACACTGCCCTCAGAGATATTCCCGGCTCAATCTGTAACCCGTGAATCTACACTGCCCTCAGAGATACTCCCAGCTCAATCTGTAACCCGTGAATCTACACTGCCCTCAGAGATACTCCCAGCTCAATCTGTAACCCGTGAATCTACACTGCCCTCAGCGATACTCCCAGCTCAATCTGTAACCCGTGCATCTACACTGCCCTCAGAGATACTCCCAGCTCAATCTGTAACCCGTGAATCAACACTGCCCTCAGAGATACTCCCAGCTCAATCTGTAACCCGTGAATCTACACTGCCCTCAGAGATACTCCCAGCTCAATCTGTAACCCGTGAATCTAAACTGCCCTCAGAGATACTCCCAGCTCAATCTGTAACCCGTGAATCTACACTGCCGTCAGAGATACTCCCAGCTCAATCTGTAACCCGTGAATCTACACTGCCCTCAGAGATACTCCCAGCTCAATCTGTAACCCGTGAATCTACACTGCCCTCAGAGATACTCCCAGCTCAATCTGTAACCCATGAATCTACACTTCCCTCAGAGATACTCCCAGTTCAATCTGTAACACGTGAATCTACACTGCCCTCAGAGATACTCCCAGCTCAATCTGTAACCCGTGAATCTACACTGCCCTCAGAGATACTCCCAGCTCAATCTGTAACCCGTGAATCTACACTGCCCTCAGAGATACTCCCAGCTCAATCTGTAACCCGTGAATCTACACTGCCCTCAGAGATACTCCCAGCTCAATCTGTAACCCGTGAATCTACACTGCCCTCAGAGATACTCCCAGCTCAATCTGTAACCCGTGAATCTACACTGCCCTCAGAGTTACTCCCAGCTCAATCTGTAACCCGTGAATCTACACTGCCCTCAGAGATACTCCCAGCTCAATCTGTAACCCGTGAATCTACACTGCCCTCAGAGATACTCCCAGCTCAATCTGTAAGCCGTGAATCTACACTGCCCTCAGAGATACTCCCAGCTCAATCTGTAACCCGTGAATCTACACTGCCCTCAGAGATACTCCCAGCTCAATCTGTAACCGTGAATCTACACTGCCTCGGAGATACTCCCAGCTCAATCTGTAACCTGTGAATCTACACTGCCCTCAGAGATACTCCCTGCTCAATCTGTAACCCCTGAATCTACACTGCCCTCAGAGATACTCCCAGCTCAATCTGTAACCCGAGAATCTACACTGCCCTCAGAGGTACTCCCAGCTCAATCTGTAACCCGAGAATCTACACTGCCCTCAGAGATACTCCCAGCTCAATCTGTAACCCGTGAATCTACACTGCCCTCAGAGATACTCCCAGCTCAATCTGTAACCCGTGAATCTACACTGCCCTCAGAGATACTCCCAGCTCAATCTGTAACCCGTGATTCTACACTGCCCTCAGAGATACTCCCAGCTCAATCTGTAACCCGTGAATCTACACTGCCCTCAGAGGTACTCCCAGCTCAATCTGTAACCCGTGAATCTACACTGCCCTCAGAGATACTCCCAGCTCAATCTGTAACCCGTGAATCTACACTGCCCTCAGAGATACTCCCAGCTCAATCTGTAACCCGTGAATCTACACTGCCCTCAGAGATACTCCCAGCTCAATCTGTAACCCGTGAATCTACACTGCCCTCAGAGTTACTCCCAGCTCAATCTGTAACCCGTGAATCTACACTGCCCTCAGACATACTCCCAGCTCAATCTGTAACCCGTGAATCTACACTGCCCTCAGAGATACTCCCAGCTCAATCTGTAACCCGTGAATCTACACTGCCCTCAGAGATACTCCCAGCTCAATCTGTAACCCGTGAATCTACACTGCCCTCAGAGTTACTCCCAGCTCAATCTGTAACCCGTGAATCTACACTGCCCTCAGACATACTCCCAGCTCAATCTGTAACCCGTGAATCTACACTGCCCTCAGAGATACTCCCAGCTCAATCTGTAACCCGTGAATCTACACTGCCCTCAGAGATACTCCCAGCTCAATCTGTAACCCGTGAATCTACACTGCCCTCAGAGATACTCCCAGCTCAATCTGTAACCCGTGAATCTACACTGCCCTCAGAGATACTCCCAGCTCAATCTGTAACCCGTGAATCTACACTGCCCTCAGAGGTACTCCCAGCTCAATCTGTAACCCGTGAATCTACACTGCCCTCAGAGATACTCCCATCTCAGTGTGTAACCCTTGAATCTACGCTGCCCTCAGAGATACTCCCAGCTCAATCTGTAACCCGTGAATCTACACTGCCCTCAGAGAAACTCCCAGCTCAATCTGTAACCCGTGAATCTACACTGCCCTCAGAGATACTCCCAGCTCAGTGTGTAACCCGTGAATCTACACTGCCCTCAGAGATACTCCCAGCTCAATCTGTAACCCATGAATCTACACTGCCCTCAGAGATATTCCCGGCTCAATCTGTAACCCGTGAATCTACACTGCCCTCAGAGATACTCCCAGCTCAATCTGTAACCCGTGAATCTACACTGCCCTCAGAGATACTCCCAGCTCAATCTGTAACCCGTGAATCTACACTGCCCTCAGCGATACTCCCAGCTCAATCTGTAACCCGTGAATCTACACTGCCCTCAGAGATACTCCCAGCTCAATCTGTAACCCGTGAATCAACACTGCCCTCAGAGATACTCCCAGCTCAATCTGTAACCCGTGAATCTACACTGCCCTCAGAGATACTCCCAGCTCAATCTGTAACCCGTGAATCTAAACTGCCCTCAGAGATACTCCCAGCTCAATCTGTAACCCGTGAATCTACACTGCCGTCAGAGATACTCCCAGCTCAATCTGTAACCCGTGAATCTACACTGCCGTCAGAGAAACTCCCAGCTCAATCTGTAACCCGTGAATCTACACTTCCCTCAGAGATACTCCCAGCTCAATCTGTAACCCATGAATCTACACTTCCCTCAGAGATACTCCCAGTTCAATCTGTAACACGTGAATCTACACTGCCCTCAGAGATACTCCCAGCTCAATCTGTAACCCGTGAATCTACACTGCCCTCAGAGATACTCCCAGCTCAATCTGTAACCCGTGAATCTACACTGCCCTCAGAGATACTCCCAGCTCAATCTGTAACCCGTGAATCTACACTGCCCTCAGAGATACTCCCAGCTCAATCTGTAACCCGTGAATCTACACTGCCCTCAGAGATACTCCCAGCTCAATCTGTAACCCCTGAATCTACACTGCCCTCTGAGTTACTCCCAGCTCAATCTGTAACCCGTGAATCTACACTGCCCTCAGAGATACTCCCAGCTCAATCTGTAACCTGTGAATCTACACTGCCCTCAGAGATACTCCCAGCTCAATCTGTAACCCCTGAATCTACACTGCCCTCAGAGATACTCCCAGCTCAATCTGTAACCCGAGAATCTACACTGCCCTCAGAGGTACTCCCAGCTCAATCTGTAACCCGAGAATCTACACTGCCCTCAGAGATACTCCCAGCTCAATCTGTAACCCGTGAATCTACACTGCCCTCAGAGATACTCCCAGCTCAATCTGTAACCCGTGAATCTACACTGCCCTCAGAGATACTCCCAGCTCAATCTGTAACCCGTGAATCTACACTGCCCTCAGAGATACTCCCAGCTCAATCTGTAACCCGTGAATCTACACTGCCCTCAGAGATACTCCAAGCTCAATCTGTAACCCGTGAATCTACACTGCCCTCAGAGATACTCCCAGCTCAATCTGTAACCCGTGAATCTGCACTGCCCTCAGAGATACTCCCAGCTCAATCTGTAACCCGTGAATCTACACTGCCCTCAGAGATACTCCCAGCTCAATCTGTAACCCGTGAATCTACACTGCCCTCAGAGATACTCCCAGCTCAATCTGTAACCCGTGAATCTACACTGCCCTCAGAGATACTCCCAGCTCAATCTGTAACCCCTGAATCTACACTGCCCTCAGAGATACTCCCAGCTCAATCTGTAACCGTGAATCTACACTGCCCTCAGAGATACTCCCAGCTCAATCTGTAACCTGTGAATCTACACTGCCCTCAGAGATACTCCCAGCTCAATCTGTAACCCGTGAATCTACACTGTCCTCAGAGATACTCCCAGCTCAATCTGTAACCCGTGAATCTACACTGCCCTCAGAGATACTCCCAGCTCAATCTGTAACCCGTGAATCTACACTGCCCTCAGAGATACTCCCAGCTCTGTAGTGCTACCGTGGCATGAGAAGTAAGTAGGGGAATGTAAGGAAGAGGGCGAGGGCCAGCGGAGGGTGGCAGGATATTGAAGATGTTTCGCTGGCAGACCAGAGGCCCTGTGTTCTAGCGGGATTCCCCTCTCCCTCAGTGTTGGCAATGGTGAGGCTTCCATTCCATTGGTGATCAGTGACCCCCTTAATCTCTTATTCTCACAACTCCCACAGCACAATATCACTTTCAATGGACTTCAGAACACTGTCAACTCTGACGAAGCGTCTCATGTGATGATCAATATTTTCAAAGTTCAATTACTAAATTTTATCCACCTCTAGCCTGCTCCAGGACCATCACATGAAGTACAGTAATCCAATGGTTAGGCCAGCATTTGTTATCCCTTCCTAGTTGCCCTTGAGAAGGTGGTGGTGAGCTGCCTTCTTGAACTGCTGCAGTCCATGTGGTGTAGTTACATCCACAGTGCTGTTAGGGAGGGAGTTCCAGGGTTTTGATGTTATATAGTTCTTTGTCAGGATGGTGAGTGGCTTGGAGGGGAACTTGCAGGTGGTGTTTCTAAATACCTGCTGCCCTTGTTGGAGATTGCAGGTTTGGAAGGTGCTGTCGAAGGAGCCTTGGCAAGTTGCTGCAGTGCATCTTGTATAAGGTACACACTGCTGCTACTGTGCATCAGTGGTGGAGGGAGTGAGTATTTATGGTGGTGCATGGGGTGCCAATCAAGTGCGCTGCTTCATTCTGGATGGTGTTGAGTCTTTTGAGTGTTGTGGGAGCTACACTCATCCAGGGAATTGGAGAATATTCCATCACACTCCTGACTTGTGACTTTTAGATTCTAGACAGGCTTTGGGGAGTCAAGAGGTGAGTTACTCACTACACAATTTCCTGCTTCTAACCTGTTCTTGTAGCCACAGTATTTATGTGGCTAATCCAGTCCAGTTTCTGGTCAATGGTAACCCCCAGGATGTTGATAGTGGAAGATTCAGTGATGGTAATGCCATTGAATGTTAAGGGGAGATGATTAGATTCTCTTTTGTTGGAGCTGGGCTTTGGCTGGTGTTTGTTTGGTATGAATGTCACTTACAATTTATCAGCCCAAGCCTGAATGTTGTCCAGGTCTTGCTGCAAATGGGCAAGGACTGCTTCAGTATCTAAGGAGTGGCGAATGGTGCTGAACATTATGTAATCATCAGCAAACTTCCTAATTTCTTACCTTATGGTAGAGGGAAGGATATTGGGCCTTGGACACTACCCGGAGGAACTCCTACAAAGATGTCCTGGGGCTGAGCTGATTGGCCTTCACCGACTACAGCCATCTTCCTTTGTGCTGTGTATGACTGCAACCAGCGGAGAGTTTTCCCCCTGATTCCCATTGACTCCAGTTTTGCTAGGTTTCCTTGATGCCACACTCGGTCAAATGCTGCCTTGATGTCAGGGGCAGTCACTCTCACCTCACCTCAGGAGCTCAGCTCTTTTGTCCATGTTTGGACCAAGGCTGTACTGAGGTCAGGAGCTGAATGGCCCTGGTAAATTCTCATTTGTTTTGCTATTTCCTCAAGAAATTCTATTATCTTATCAAATCCAAGTCGATTATCTCTGATGAATCCTTCTAATGCTGAAGGCTCTTTGGCAACCGATTAAACTCTGCCCTCACCTTATTGCTTTCCCTTCCCATCCAAAAATATTCAAACCCAGAATGTCAGAATTCCACTGTGCTCCAGATCAAGCCAAAAAAAGATTTTTAATCCCCCCAGAATGGGTGAGTTGGGTGTGGACAGGATGTTAAATTTTTGAAATCTCAGGCCCAATCGAACTTGTCGAACTTGCTTCCGGTTTTAATGAGGTGGAGCTCAGCTGTCAGCAAAAGGCTGGAGCCACTCAAGATCTTCAGGGAGCACTTCTCCTGCATCAACTTCGATGAGGATCAATGTGTAAGACTCCTTCTCTTCACCAAGCAGCGCCCTCGGTAACCCCTAGTCCAGGCAATGGACAGCACTGCCTGTATTGTCATGGTTCTGTCACCTTTCAGGCACCAGCAGGTGACATCAGCAGCATCTCCCAGTTTGTTGTGAATCACTGCATCGGGTAAGGACTGAGACTTTCAACACCAGGAGGATGATTTGGATCCCCTCCTCCATGGACAGGTAGAAGTAGGAATGAGCTTGCACTTCATCCAGATGGCAGGCTTCACCAGTGTGTCACCCTCCTGAGGATCCTGCACAATATCATCCCTCTCTCAACGCAACTGTGAGTGCTCACTCTCTCTCTCCTGTTGACTCTGCTGCCTACACTAATAATCTCTACTTTGGTTCACAGGGAGCTCTGCCAAGGGACCAACACCCTCAGCCAGCCAGTCCCTCAGCTCCATCCATGTCCTCACCTCCAGCCAAGAGGACACCTCCTCCATTGAAGAGCTGGAAATGAGCAGCCTGGAAGACCCATCACAGCGCTTACCCACACCCTCCACCAGTGCAGAGACACACACCTCAGCGGGACCTAGACCGAGAACAGGCTTGGGTTTACAATCTGGTGGTCACCACATGGACACGTGTCCGCAGCAGGAGGAGGCAGGTTCAGCCCAGCTCCCCGGCACTCGGAGGACTGCTGGGGAAGAGGCATACGTAAGGTTGAGTCAGGTGACAAGCCTGACTTGGCCTTCCAACTCACCCTGGAGAGTTAGCAGAAGGCAGGGGAACATCACCCAGAGCTGTTGGAAGCCTTCAACAGGGTGGTACACCTGCTCTCTGATAAAGTGGTGCCCATATGTGTGAATATGGAAGTTTCCATGGGGAGGATGGTGGACACCATGGAGACCCCGGTCCAGCAGAACGTGGAGATGCGTGCAGACCTGTACTCCATCGCGGGAGCCATGGGTAAGTTCCTGCAGTGGCGATGCGATAGGAAAACTGGGCACCTCAATGTCCCTCCAGGTGCACCTTCCCCTCAAGGAGTCGGGTCAGAGTCCCCGGATAAGCATAGGGAGGAGGAGCAGCAGCTGGACACCCCTGGGTCACCAGCCAGGAATCTCAGAGGCTGTCCTCACTCTCCGAGTCCCCTTTGCCTGTGACCCCCTCAACCTCCCCCTCTGACACCACAGAGGGAGCAGCTGGTCAATGAGTGATTCTGGAGGGAGGAGTGTGTGTGTGCAGGGCCTTTCAGAGCCTCGTGCAAGCACTCTCCCCTGCAAGCGGATCCTTCACTATCACACTCACCTCAATGTCCTGAGCATTTTCAATGCTGCCTGCTGGGGTTCACTTTCAGGTGACCATCTGAGCTGACCTGTATCTCCACCCACCCACTGATCACCACAACTCTCATTTCACTTTCGATTTGGACAGCATGGTCTGGATTCAATTTTTCGTGTGCTCCCCCATCTTCCCGCCACTAACCCCCACCCCCCACCCCCACCCCCCCACCCCCCTCCGCGCCCAGTCACCCATTTCCTTTCCCCTATCACAGTTGACACCCCCGGCATCAATTTCCACCTCCCCTTTGTGAAGGAGTAATTTGACAAGGAAGTATTCAATGAACGGCATGGACCTAGGAAGTTCTGAAGAACAAAGGGACCTTGGCGTGTGTGTCCATAGATCTCTGAAGGCAGAGGGACATGTTAGTGGGGTGGTGAAAAAGGCAATGGGATACTAGCCTTTATCAATCGAGGCATAGATTACAAAAGTAGGGAGATCATGTTGGAGTTGTATAGAACCTTAGTGAGGCCACAGCTGGAGTACTGTGTGCAGTTCTGGTCGTCACATTATAGGAAGGATGTGATTGCACTGGTGGGGATGCAGAGGAGATTCACCAGGATGTTGCCTGGGATGAAACATTTAAGTTATGAAGAGAGGTTGGATAGACTTGGGTTGTTTTTGTCGGAGCAGAGAAGACTGAGGGGCGACCTGATCGAGGTGTACAAGATTATGTGGGGCATGGACAGGGTGGATAGGGAGCAGGTGTTCCCCTTAGTTGAAGGGTCAGTCACAAGGGGTCATAGGTTCAAGGTGAGGGGCAGGAGGTTTAGGGGGGATGTGAGGAAAAACTTTTTTTAACACAGAGGGTGGTGACGGTCTGGAATGCGCTGCCTGGGAGGGTGGTGGAGGCGGGTTGCCTCACATCCTTTAAAAAGTACCTGGATGAGCACTTGGCACATCGTAACATTCAAGGCTATGGGCCAAGTGCTGGTAAATGGGATTAGGTAGGTAGGTAGGTGAGGCGTTCCTCACTTGTTGGTGCAGACTCGATGGGCCGAAGGGCCTCTTCTGCACTGTGATTCTGTGATTCTGTGATCTACCAGCCACAACCCATTTCTTTCAGGGATGTCCAGGTGAATGTGCACATTCCCTTCCTTCCCAAAAATCCCATCTCCATCCACATTCTCCTCCCCAATCTCCTCCTTCCCACCCCCAGGCTCCGTGTCTGCCTCCGATTCCCCAGCCATCAGCCTCGCCGTCCCTTCTACCGATACCGTCAAACCCTCGCCCTCTCACCTTACTGCCTCTCTCTGCCCTCAGCCATTCTCACCATTCCCTTGTTCCACACCCATCCTCAGTTTGCTCTCCGGGAGGCAGTCATGGACCCATCAGACCCCTTCCTTGTACATTCACCTGAACATCTCCCCCTCTGGACCGGTTCCCCCCTCCGCAACCCCATACCTCCTCTCCCCTCTGCCTCCAGACTCCTTCCCCCTTCCTGACTCCTTCCACCACCCTTAGTGAGGAAGGGGAAGGACTCTTTCCCCAGCATTACTTCTTCCTCCAGCCTTACCCCGTCTCCTCCAGCCTTACCCCCTCTCCTCCAGCCCTACTCCCTCTCCTCCAGCCCTCCTCCCTCTCCTCCAGCCCTACTCCCTCTCCTCCAGCCCTCCTCCCTCTCCTCCAGCCCTACTCCCTCTCCTCCAGCCCTCCTCCCTCTCCTCCAGCCCTCCTCCCTCTCCTCCAGCCCTACTCCCTCTCCTCCAGCCCTCCTCCCTCTCCTCCAGCCCTACTCCCTCTCCTCCAGTCTTACTGGATTAGGATTGGTTAACACACAGAAGATAGAGAGTTGGAATTAATGGGTCTTTTTCAGGTTGGAAAGACGTAACTAGTGGAGTGCCACAAGGATCAGTCCTAGGGCCTCAATTATTTACTATCTATATTAATGACTTGGAGGAGGGGGCAGAATGTAATGTATCCAAATTTACTGTCCATTCAAAAATAGGTGGGAGGACATGTTGTGATGAGGACATAAGGAATCTGCAAGGGGGTATAGATAGGGTGAGTGAGCGGGCAAAAACTTGGCAGATGGAATTTAGTGTAGGAAAGTGTGAGGTTAAGCACTTTAGTAGGAAGAATCAAAAGGCAGACTATTATTTAAGTAGACAGAGACTTCAAAAAAGTGCAGCACAGAGGGATCTGGGTGTTCTTGTGCATGAAACACAAAAAGTTAACATGCAGGTGCAGCAAGTCATTAAGAAGGCAAATGGAATTTTGGCCTGTATTGCTGGGGGGTTGGTGTTTAAAAATAGGCAAGTCTTGTTACAACAGTACAGGGTGTTGGTGAGGCCACACCTGGGGTACTGTGTACAGTTTTGGTTCCCATATTTAAGAAAGGATATATTGGCATTGGAGGCAGTTCAAAAGAGATTCACTAGGCTGATTCCTGGGAAGAAGGGGTTGACTTATCAAGAACGGCTAAACAGATTAGACCTTTATTCATCAGAGTTTAGAAGAATGAGGGGTGATCATATTGAAACGTACGAGATTCTGAGGGGGCTTGACAGGGCAGATGTTGAGATGTTTCCACTAGTGGGGGAATCTCAAACTAGGGAACATAGTTACAGAATAAGGGGACACTCATTTAAAACTGAGATGCAAAGGAATTTCTTCTCTCAGAGGGTAGTGAAAGTTTGGAATTCTCTACCCCAGAGAGTTGTGGAGGCTAGATCACTGGAAGTATTTAAAGAAGAGGTAGAGGAGCTGAGGGCAATGAGGAGCTGGCATGAAAGAGAAGGTGAGGCCTGGGGCAGATCAGCCATGATCTTATTGAATGGAGGGGTAGGCTTGAGGGGCCGAATGGCCTACTCCTGCTCCTATTTCTAGTGTTCTTATGTCTTACTGTTTCCTCCAGCCTTCCTCCCTCCCCTCCCTGCACTCCTCACCCCCTCCCTGTACTCCTCCCTCACCTCCCCTCCCCACAGTCCTCCCTCCCGCCCTCTCTCCAGACTCCCTCCCCTCCCCGCACTCCTCCCTCGCCTCCCCTCCCCACAATCCTCCCTCCACTCCCCCCCCAAACTCCCTGGACTCCCTCCCCTCCCTGCACTCCTGCACATCACCCTTGTCAAGACGTTTATGGTACCAGTGTGAGATCTTGCTGACGTGGGTGGACGATCCAGCAGGGGTGGGGGGGTGATTCCAGTGGGCTGGGCTTATAATAATATGCAGATGTATTACAATGAGGTTCCCAACATCCAATGGCGGGAAACACAGCCAGCCATTGACGAGCTGAGTGGACGATCGCAAATTGTTTTCACAACGTGGTGAAACCGATTACTGGCCTTCTCACTATTTTGTCCGCTTAGGCCTGACGCCAGTGGGCATGGAAACTTCCGCCCTCTGTGTGCTCCCCCCGAGAATCCAATCTTTATTGATTGAAATGTTACAAAGTACGGCTGGTTTGTGAGCACGGAAAGTGTATCCTGCTTGTCTGTGCCCAATATCCTGGCAGCTGACACGGCTTCTCCACTCTCCACTCTCTGCCAGTTCTCAGTGCTGCCTTTATACCAACCATGCTGCCAAGTTACATGCTGCCTGCTGGGTGACAGGAGCTATCCCCTCAGGGCATGGCTCATGCTCCTGTCAGAAACCCAGGCAGAACTGCTGAACTGGTCTACAATGAGAGTCAACATAGAACATCATTGTACATTCAGTGTCCTCACACAATGTTTCCCCTGTCTGGTTTGTTCCAGCCAAGCTTTGCAGTAAACCCTTGAACAAGGATCTAGATCTGTGATCTTTTGCTGTATGTTTCATAGCTTCTCCATCATGAAGGCCAGACCTGACCACTACCTGGGCAGCAACATAGAATCATACAGAATGACAGCACTGAAGGCAGCCATTCAGCCTGAGATGCCTGTATTGGCTATTTGATAGATCAGCCTGCTCGCTTCATCTGAAATATTTTTCCCTATTTCAATCAGTTTGTTGAAAGTCCCTGCAGGACTTTCGAGCACGGTAGCCAGGCTTTGGATTAACCGTGTCATGTCCTGGTCTGTGTTTAATTGTGTATCCTGGATTCCCTGTTCCCGATCTAGAATCTCCTTAAGTTTAAAGCTCAGGATCTGGACCTCCTGCTCAACAGTTGCCAGGTTCTGAATTAACCACTGATGTCCCTGTATTAAATATCATAGCGGCATCACTTATCAGGCTGCGCTTAACGTGGTTCCCTCCCAAGCTTGATCGCATCTCACCATTGAACTGAGATGCTTCAGTCACCAGCTGGCCCATTCCAGCCATATATAGTGCTCGAATATGGGCTGAGCACCACGGGGTGGGGCAATTCTGGATATGTTCAAGACTCTGGGTACCAGCTCATGGTGTACATCATCATACAAAACTTCTGATTAACCAGCACCAAACTATCGGAACAAAAACAGAATTACCTGGAAAAACTCAGCAGGTCTGGCAGCATCGGCGGAGAAGAAAAGAGTTGATGTTTCGAGTCCTCATGACCCTTCAACAGAACCAGACCTGCTGAGTTTTTCCAGGTAATGCTGTTTTTGTTTTGGATTTCCAGCATCTGCAGTTTTTTGTTTTTACCAAACTATTGGTCCTGGATGCATAGCCGGACAAGGTGGGTCAGCTGGTGTGGTTTGAGGGGCTTCAATTATCTCTACTCAGACTGTGGAAGTAGATGTAGAAAGTGCCTGGGTAGTGGTACTAATTTTCTCTTCTGGGCAGACCTCCCATGCCCGATCTGAAGCAAACCCTTACTACAATTCGAAAGCACTTGTTCTCCTACCGTTACATTTATCATTCCCCGTTGTGTGTCGCATTCAGCACTGTCCGTGCTGTACCAAAGCTCCTCCTGCATTGTGGGACAAGTAGTGATGATCCCTGACCTTGTTGCCAGTACTGACGCACCCACGACCAGGATCGTAGATCTGTTGAGACATTAACACTGGCTCCCGTTCTCCGGGTTACCACTTGGTCAATTGTCATGTATCTTTAACTGTGTGTAATGCTTCCATTTACTTCCCGTTCTCATATCTACAAGTGCCCATGTATCACCTGTCATCATTACCTCGTATGGTCCACGCCTGTTCACTCTGGGCTCACCTTGACCATCACCTTATTCCCCACTTGGATGTGGGGGGGTGGTCCATTGTTACTCTTTGGATTTGCCTGTTTCCACATCCTTAATCAGCTGTCAGTCTCTGACTTCCTTCCTTAACTCATGCACTTGCTTACTCATTTTCCTCACATAGTCTTGCACCCTTCCTTTTAGTGGTCCTACATCTCCCACTCTCCTATGATTCCCTCGGGTAAGTGCATTGCTTTCCTTGTCATTATTTCAAATGGGATGAACCCGGCGGTCCTGCTTGGGGTAGTCCTAAGGCACATTAGAATATTGGGCTGTTCCCTGTCTCTTGAACTGCTTTTGTGATTGATGTTTTTTTTAAAGTTTGGTTCATCCTTTGCACCATCCCCGAGCTCTGTGGCTGGTCGGGAATGTGGAATTTCTGTTTAAATTTAAATTTATACATTTCTTTAATGACTCTTCCTGTGAAATGAGTTCCCTGATCTGAATCCATCTGGATAAGCACCCTCCACTCCTTCCAATCTACTGTCTCCTGCTGCTGTCCCACATCGGACCTCAATTCCTTAAACTGCCTCCACAACTCTACAATGCACCTTCTTATCCTATCTTTCAATGGCTCAGGATCTTCACTCCCAGTGACAGTTCTCTCTGGGAGCTGCTTAACTCTGTCTGTCATCATAGTCTTACTTTTTATACCTCGCAGGCACATTAATATAGTCAGTAATACATCTATTTAGCCTTTTCCCCGTTTTCCCTTTACCTGTATCCACCTTGTGGTAAATTGTTGTTAAGTATTATTTCTCCTTACATTTCAATTCCTGAACTACAGATTCCACATAGTTTTATCTCTAAGTTTTTTTCCCCCTGACCATGATCATCCTAAGGTTCTCTTGAAGTCAGTTTCTCTATTGTCTTGATCGTTTATAATCTTTCCTTGCTCTTTAGGCCGCATTAACTATTCCATGTCCATGAGGATCTCTGTGTCTAGATCCTTGCTTATCTCCCCCTGTGTATTTCCAATGTCTCAGTTGATGGCCAGATTATCAAATTCACTTCCCCTAAAACAGTTTGTATATTGTGTCCTCTTTCCCTAACTCTTTCTCCTACTTGCCTCATAACATGTTACAGATAAAACAGCTACCATCTAATCTTGTTCAGGTTGCCTGGAGAGACTTTAAAATAAATAAAATATTCTCATAACAGTTTTAAAAACAGAAATCGGGCATTGACATGTTCCTTATACAAGATTTTATTGTCTCAAAAGTAATCCACTAAGTGGTGTCTGACCCGTTTCTTTTAGAATTATCCCAGATTCATTAACTTGGCCAAAAATTGGATTTCTGCCAAACTTTGTCAAGGTCTTGAGCTTAGCTTCATATTTTGGGAACAGACTTACAAATACAAAAGCCTGCAGCATTTGAATTAGTGCCAATTGTTATCAAACCTTTTAAAATGAAAATTCCCCTTTGAGAAATTATCAGGAACCAAACCTCAAAATTTTAAACTTTGTAAGAACTGTAATTTACACTATCAAAATTAAAACAATCTCTTTTTCATGTGTAATGATTTGTATCCAAGTTAAAAGTCCCATATGTTTATCGACACATTCTTTACCTTTGGATAGCATCCTCGTTAAATTACACTGCACTTTACATCTCCAGATTGTCCCAGATTCAAATTCCAGTGCTGTTGGGATACAGATTTCCTTTCATATTTAATTCATCTCTTCAAAAGTTTTTTATCCATTGGAATCACCTAGACTGTGTGTTTATGTCTTTTGGTTTTCCTAGAATCCTTTTGAACTTCAGGTAATTTCTCCCCTCAAAATTTTAGCGTTCTAGCTCATAACAGTAGGTCAGCATAGTTTCATTTTATTATTTGTTAGTGGGATGTGAGCACTGCAGCAGGGCCAGTGTATATTGACATTCCCTAATTACCCTTGAGAAAAGGTGATGGGTGAGAGGAATTTGGGTCACTGGCAGCAGAGTTTAGGATGAGCTCAAGTTTACAGAGGGTGGAGGACTGGAGGTCAGTCAGGAGTGCATCAGAATAATCGAGTCTAAAGATATGGATCAGGGTTTCAGCAGCAAATGAGCTGACGTAGGGATAGAGATGGGCAGGGTTGTGGAGGTGGGAGTTGGTAGTCTTCGTGATGGTGCAGATATGAGATCGGAGGCTCATTTTGGACACCAAGGTTGTGAAGAGTCAGGTTTAGCCTCAGACAGTTGCCAAGGAGAAGGATGGAATTGGTGGCAGGGGAACAGGTTTTGTCATGGGGACTGAGAACAATGGCTTCAGTCTCCCCAATAATTAGTTGGAGGAAATTTCTGGATGTCAGACAATATAGAGAAAGTAGTAATCTCAAGAAAGGTGATGGTGAGGTAGAGCTGAATGTCATCAATGGATGTGGAAGCTGATATTTTATTTTCAGATGTCGCTGAGGGGCAGTGTAGTAATTATGGTTTTATTTCATATGTAATATACCTTTAAGAATAATGCGTGTTAAAGAAGATCACATGATCTTTAGTACCCAAAAGGAGAGTAGCACAGGCTACATCTGTAGTTAGCAGTTAGTTGTGCAGAGGTAGTGTTTGAGTAGAAAGCACATGTGTAGTTGTTGCTGAGTACCTTGTAAATAAACTTAATGTTTCCACCTAAGAAGTGTCTACTGATCAACTCTATCAATAGTGCCAAATCGGCCACCCACACAGTAAACTGGTGATGAGGATAAAACAAGTTTAACAGAAGAAATCAAATGACAAGAATTCAGCACTGTACCTTTCCCAGTAATTGTAAGTAGAGGTTCCGTTCAAATGGGCAAGTAAATCCCTCTTGAAATACTGCAACGTGGAAGAATTGATCCTTTTGATCCAGTCTGGACGATTGGTCTCATTACATTGAACTTCTCACATTCTTTTTCTAAGCAAGCAAGATTATGGGGGAAGAGAAGAGGCGAGCGATCCCCTTAAGTACACATGGGAATAAAACCTACAGCTTGATTCAAACTTTGATGGCACCCAATGCCCCAAATTTGAAAAATTTTGATGAATTGGTGGACCTCATGAAGGGTCATTATCAAGTAATGATGCAAAGATTCAAGTTTAATTCCATACATAGAGCCCCGGGGGAGACAGTTGCTGCTACGTGGCAAATTTGAAGCAGTTAATGGAACATTGTGAATTTGGTACATCTCTAAATGACATGCTCAGAGATGGTTTAGTGTGCAGTGTGAATGAGGACACACTTCAGAAGAGGTTATTGTTCGAAGTGAATTTGGATTTCAAGAAGGCACTAGAGATAGCACTGGTCGTAGAAAGTACAGTAAAAGATTCAAAAGCCACACAGGGTGGGCAAAATGGCACCTTCCCCCACATTGGGCGGGAAACCCCAGCCAAAAAGGGTGCCAAAATGCAAAACTCTGCCAAGAAGCGGAAAAGAGCCCCTGTTAGCTGAAAAATATGGAAGAATGACTTAGCAGTGAAATCAAAGAACAATTTCAATAAAGGTGGAAACAAGCAGGTTTTTAACAAATGGCAGTTGAAAAAGATCAAATGCTATTATTGTCACAGAAATGGACAATGAAGTGCAAGGAAAGATTCAAGCAGCCTTGTAAACAAAGGAAGAAAAAAGGGAGATCTACAGTGTACAAGAGTCTGAAACAACAAATTCAGACATTTACTCATTGTTTCATCTGAAAGTTGGAAAGACAGAACCAATATTTGTCACAGTGAAAGTAAATGGCAGACCTGTTAGAATGGAAGTGGACTCAGGAGCTTCCACTACAGTAACTGGGGGACGTATCTTCAGATATCTGAATAATGGGGAACATCAATTAAATTTAGAAGAAACAGTTGCTAAATTAAAAACATACAGGGGTGAAGACATTCAAGTCAAAGGCATAAGCAGAATCCATTATGGAAGCTGATCGGCAAAGCTGCGCTTGATGGTGGGAGCAAGCGATGGGCCAGACCCTCCTGGGGCAAAACTGGCTAAAGGAGATTAAGTTAGAATGGGCTGAAATTTTCCAGTTGAGAGCAAACGGGTTACCCAAGCTACTTCGAAACTATGCCACAGTCTTCAAGGACAAACTTGGGAAGATCCAGGGGTTGCAGACAAAAATTCATGTAGATCCAGAGGTGAGACTGGTGCCAAACACACTGCAAGAAAAATTCGATACTGAACTGAAGACTAGAGAAACTGGGCATTACACAACCTGTGCAGTTCTCAGAATGGGCAGCACCCATAGTCCTCTTCCTTAAACTCGATCAAAGCCTCCGAATTTACGGAGACTACAAATTGACAGGTAATAAAGTAGCTAAGCTAGAGAGACACCCCATTCCAAAAACTGAAGCCTTGTTTAACAAGCCGGCAGGTGGAACCACCTACATGAAGCTTGATGTGAGTCATGCTTATCAACAACCAGAGTTAGATTATGCCTCCCGAGAATTTTGTCATAGTTAATACCCACAATATACATGATGGCCTTTCAATGTCTCCTCAGCTTGCGCCATCTTCCAGAGAACAATGGAAGCTTTACTGCAGGGACTGCCCCAGGTTGTAGTTTATTTAGACAGTGTTTTGGTGACAGATTACTGAAAAAGAGCATTTGGCGAACTTAGAAGAAGCCTTAAAATGTTTCTCCCAAGCTGGAGTGCGGTTAAAAAAGTGCAAGTTCCAAGTGAGGGAGGTAATCTATTTGGGTCGCCAGGTAGATTCACAGGGCCTCCACCCGGTTGAGGAGAAAATGAGAGCCATAAGAGAGGCACCTGCACCAAAGAACACCTCAGAGTTCAAATCATTCTTCGGCAGTGGATGTTACCTACATGGATTTCAGTAAGGCCTTTGACAAGGTCCCTCATGGCAGACTGGTAAAGAAGGTAAAGTCGCACAGGATCAGAGGTGAGCTGGAAAGATGGATACAGAATTGGCTTGGTCATAGAAGACAGAGAGTAGCAGTGGAAGGGTACTTTTCTGAATGGAGAGCTGTGACTAGTGGAGTTCCGCAGGGATCAGTGCTGGAACCTTTGCTGTTTGTAGTATACATAAATGATTTGGAGGAAAATGTAACTGGGCTAATTAGTAAGTTTGCAGACAACACCAAGGTTGGAGGAGTTGCAGATAGTGAAGAGGATTGTCAAAGGATACAATGGGATATAGATCGGTTGGAGACTTGGGCGGAGAAATGGCAGATGGAGTTTAATTTGGACAAATGCGAGGTAATGCATTTTGGAAGGTCTAATACAGGCAGGAATTACACAGTAAATGGCAGAACCCTTAAGTGCATCAATGGGCAGAGGGATCTGGGTGTACAGGTCCACAGGTCACTGAAAGTGGCAATTCAGGTGAATAAGGTAGTCAAGGAAGGCATATGACATGCTTGCCTTCATTGGCAGGGGTATTGAATATAAAAGCTGGGAAGTCATGCTGCAGCTGTATAGAACCTTGGGTAGGCCTCACTTGGAATATTGCATGCAATTCTGGTCACCACATTACCAGAAGGATATGGAGGCATTGGAGAGGGTGCAGAGGAGGTTAACCAGGTCTGGAGGTTATTAGCTATGAGGAGAGGTTGGAGAAACTCTGATTATTCTCACTAGAGCGACGGAGATTGAGGAGCGACTTGATAGAAGTTTACAAAATTATGAGTGGCATGGACCGAGTAGATAGTCAGAAGCTTTTTCCCAGGGTGGAAGAGTCAATTACTAGGGGACATAGATTTCAGGTGAGAGGAGAAAACTATAGAGGAGATGCACGGGGCAAGTATTTTACGTAGAGGGTAGTGAGTGTCTGGAATTCGCTGCCAGAGGAGGTGGTGGAAGCAGGTACGATAGTGGTGTTTAAGAGGCAGCTTGACAAATACATGAATAGAACGGGAATAGAGGGATACGGACCCTGGAAGTGCAAAATGTTTTAGTTGACGGGCAATATGATCGGCGCAGGCTTGGAGGGCCGAAGGGCCTGTTCCTGTGCTGTACTTTTCTTTGCTCTTTGTTCTTTCTTTGAATGATCAACTATTATGGGCGGGTCTTACCCAATTTGTCTACAGTGCTGACCAGCCCCCTGCATTCGCTACTCAAAAAGAATTAATGTTGGTCTTGGGAGGTGCTCCAGAGCGAAGCTTTCAAAAAGGTGGAACAATTGTTGCACTCGTCCAATCGATTAGTGCATTATGACTAGACGAAAGAATTTGTGCTGACATGTGACGCATCTCTCTGCAGAGTGGGAACAGTGCTCTCTCATCGGATGGACAATGGCACAGAACGGCCAACAGGTTACATATCAAGAACGCTCACCACAGCAGAAAAGGAATACTCGCAGATAGAGAAAGAAGGCCTGACCATCATCTTTGGTGACAAGAAATTTCACCAATGTGTATACTGCCACCATTTTACAATTGTTTCAGACCACAAGCCATTGCTAAGACTGTTCAATGAAGATGAGGCTATACCACCCATAGCCTCAGCAAGAACACAACGATGGGCTATAATCCCAGCAGCAAACGAATACACTTTCGTACATAGACCTGGCAATCAAATTGCAAACGCTGCTGCAGTTAGTCATTTGCCTTTCCAAGAAAATGATGAGCACGTCCCAATTCCATAGGAACTTGTTTTACTGTTAAATTTCTTATGTTCCTCACCGTTATGAGCTCGACAGATCGGGGACTGGACAAGTCAGGACCCAGTCCTATCTCAGGTACGAGAACAAGTGCTACATGGTTGGTCACAAGAGCCCGTATTTGACAAAATGAAACCGTACTTTAACAGAAGACATGAAGTAACCAGCCAGTTTGGCATCTTATTGTGGGGAGCACGAGTGATTGTTGCTACAAAAGGTAGAGAGCCACTGCTAATTGGACAGAATCAGACACAGTCAGCATGGATTTATGAAAGAAAAATCATGCTTGACAAACCTGCTGGAATTTTTCGAGGATGTAGCTAATAGAGTTGATGAGGGGGAGCCAGTGGATGTGGTTTATTTGGACTTTCAGAAGGCTTTCGACAAAGTCCCACATAAGAGATTGGCGTGTAAAATTAAAGCACATGGAATTGGGGCTAGTGTACTGAGATGGATAGAAAACTGGTTGGCAGACAGGAAATTAAAGAATCGGAATAAACGAGTCTTTTTCCGAATGGCAGGCAGTGACTAGTGGGGTACCGCAGGGATCGGTGCTGGGACCCCAGCTATTCACAATATATATTAATGACTTAGATGAGAGAACTAAATGTAATTTCTCCAAATTTGCAGATGACACAAAGCTGGGTGGGAGGGTGAGCTGTGAGGAGGATGCAGAGATGCTTCAGTGTGATTTGGACAAGCTGAGTGAGTGGGCAAATGCATGGCAGATGCAGTATAATGTGGATAAATGTGAGGTTATCCACTTTGGTAGCAAAATCAGGAAGACAGATTATTATCTGAATGGCTATAAATTGAGAGGGGAATGTGCAACGAGACCTGGGTGTCCTTGTACACCAGTTGCTGAAGGTAAGCATGCAGGTGCAGCAGGCGGTAAAGAAGGCAAATGGTATGTTGGCCTTCATAGCGAGAGGATTCGAGTACAGGAACAGGGATGTCTTGCTGTAATTGTACAGGGCCTTGGTGAGACCACACCTGGAATATTGTGTGCAGTTTTGGTCTCCTTATCTGAGGAAGGATGTACTTGCTATAGAGGAAGTGCAGCAAAGGTTTACCCAACTGATTCCTGGGATGGTGGGACTGACATATGAGGAGGGATTGAGCCGATTAGGATTATACTCAGTGGAGTTCAGAAGAATGAGGGGGGATCTATTAGAAACCTATAAAATTCTAACAGGACTAGACAGGGTAGATGCAGGAAGGATGTTCCTGAGGGTGGGGGAGCCCAGAACCAGGGGTCATAGTCTGAGGATATGGGGTAGACCATTTAGGATTGAGATGAGGAGAAATTTCTTCACCCAGAGAGTGGTGAGCCTGTGGAATTCGTTACCACAGAAAGTAGTTGAGACCAAAACATTGTATGTTTTCAAGAAGGAGTTAGATATAGCTCTTGGGGCGAAAGGGATCAAAGGGTATGGGGAGAAAGCGGGAGCAGGCTATTGAGTTGGATGATCAGCCATGATCATAATGAATGGTGGAGCAGGCTCCAAGGGCTGAATGGCCTACTCCTCCTGGTTTCTATGTTTCTATGAACTACACAGCGCATATCCAGGAATATCCCGAATGAAGGCCTTAGCACACAGCTACCTATGGTGTCCTGGGATGGATGGCAAAATAGGGAGTTTAGCGAGGAGTTGTATACAATGTCAGCAACTGCAGAAGTTGCCATTGACAGCTCCGTTACATCTTTGGGAGTGGCCATTCTCTAATTTTCCCTCCTCATTAACCCTTTTGTCATTCTTTGCTGTTCTGTCCAATCTTCTGACCTGCCACCTGTCTTTGCGCAATGATATGCTTTTTCTTTAAGTTTGATACTGTCTTTAACTTTTTCAGTTAACCAGAGATGTGGGCCCTCCCCTTGGAATGTTTCTTTCTCATTAGAATGTATCTATTCTGTGTATTCTGAAATATCCCTTTAAATGTCTGTCGCTGAACTTCCATTGACATATCCTTTAACCTCATTTGCCAGTTCACTTTAGCTAGCTCTGCTTTCATGACCTCATTATAGCCCATTTTTAAATTTTAAATACTAGTCCTGGATGCACTCGTTTCTCTCTCAAAATGAATGTAAAATTCAATCATATTATTACTGCTACCGAGGGATGTCTTCACTAGGAGGTTATCAATTAATCCTATCTTGTCGCTCAATACCAGGTCTAGTACAGCCTGCTCTTGGTTGGTTCCAGAACATGCTGTTCCAAGAAACTATCCTGAAAACATTCTCTCACCCCCACCTCCAGCCCCACTTCATCCCTGCCCCCTCTCACCCCCACCTCCAGACCCACTTCACCCCTGCCCCTTCTCACCCCCACCTCCATCCCCACTTCACCCCTGCCCCCTCTCACCCCCATCCCCACACATTTTTTTGCATAATTTGATTTCTAGACCAATAAGATTAAATTATTCTCACTATCCGATTAATTTAATTAGAAGTTGAGACTCTGCAATTGGGAATGAGTTTTGAACCTAAACATTTCTATCCCCAGGATATTCACTGCTTTTCAATGTTTCTGCATCAATGGTAATTGTATTTCATAACTTTAATGAAAATGTTGATTGGGATATTTTGCAGACTTGTCAGCTCACTCTCACTCTGACTCTTACTGACCTTCTATTCTCAGAGTCTGCTGTCATTTCCTCCTCCACCCAATCACTTATTTTTATCTTTCCTCCCATATATTTTTTGAAATGCATTAAACTACAATCTGCTATGGTCAAAAGAGCAGCAGATGAATTCCAAGAATCAGAGTTAATTTAGTAGCTCTCATGCTGAGTCTTGCTCTCTGAAAACATACGCTGATCTTGCAGACCTGCATTTCAGAAAACAGCCAGCTCTACCTCAACAACACCTCTTGCAAATCCTCTACTGTTGCTAAATTCTCAGACTGCTTGCCTGACATTCAGTCCTGAATGAGGAGAAATTTCTCTCAATTAAGCATTGAGAAAGCTAAAGCCAACAATTTAATGGACCTGATGCTAGTGCAGATCGTGAACTACTGCCCTGTAATATCACACAACTCTTATAGTTAAAGCATCACATTACTCACTCCAACATGGCAGCCCATCCACCTGCATTATGGTTTCCAGACCATGAGTACCCACCTCTTAGACCTGGGTGGTTTCAGAATGCAGTCAGATGAATCTGTCCCAAAGTCTGATGGGCTTCTTTGAGGATAACCTCTTGCTGAAAGGTGGGCTCAGTCATCACAGTTTACCTCTTGACAAGGATGAAGAGATGTCACCCTCACTATGTTGGCTGCAACTCATTCATCCTAGCAAACCACATCTACTGCAGAAGAGTCACGGCACTGAGCTCGGGTCACACACACTTGGCATTTGTCAAACCATAGGTCTTGCCAGCCTTGGATCCATTGTTAGGTGAGATTTGCACATCTGCTCTCCATGCTGACATTCCTCTTTCCACATGTAGCAGACAGTTTTGCCCTTGCCTAACAAGACTAGACCCCATTATTCCCTTTCATTATACAGTCAACAAATCTCATGGTGATTATGTAAACAAGTGGTTCAACCAGATAAATATTTCCTCAGCATGTGTAATTTTCTGCTGGATCAGGACAGCCAATTTATGGCTAAAGCTGGTAAGATATCAGCAGCCCTGGGTGATGATGGTGCAATCACAGACACTTGTTTAGACGATGGGGATAAGGAACCTAATGATGTTTTGTTGGAATCAGTTGCACTCCATGTACAGATTTGTCAGTTACCCTACTTAAATACACTTCTCGAGCACCATGTTATTCGAGTGACCAATGACAATAGAGCCATTGGCAACATGACTCATTCCTCCACAACTACGAGAATTGGGTCCCAGTCAAGAATTCATCCCAATTTTCTCACCAGGATGGTTTGTCAACTTTACACACTGGTGTTGAAACACATTTTTCACTGTCCAGGGACCATCACAACTTTGCCTTTGAACATCAGGTTATGGAGAACGTTGATGTCGAGGCTGAACATCAGGTTATGGAGAATGCTGATGTTGATGAATATCAGGTTATGGAGAACGTTGATGCTGATGAACATCAGGTTATGGAGAACATTGATGTTGATGAACATCAGGTTATGGAGAACATTGATGCTGATGAACATCAGGTTATGGAGAACGTTGATGTTGATGAACATCAGGTTATGGAGAACATTGATGCTGATGAACATCAGGTTATGGAGAACACTGATGTTGATGAACATCAGGTTATGGAGAACGCTGATGCTGATGAACATCAGGTTATGGAGAATGCTGATGTTGATGAACATCAGGTTATGGCAAACGTTGATGTCGAGGCTGAACATCAGGTTACGGAGAATGCTGATGTTGATGAACATCAGGTTATGGAGAACGTTGATGCTGATGAACATCAGGTTATGGAGAACATTGATGTTGATGAACATCAGGTTATGGAGAATATTGATGTTGATGAACATCAGGTTATGGAGAACGCTGATGTTGATGAACATCAGGTTATGGAGAACATTGATGCTGATGAACATCAGGTTATGGAGAACGTTGATGCTGATGAACATCAGGTTATGGAGAATATTGATGTTGATGAACATCAGGTTATGGAGAACGCTGATGTTGATGAACATCAGGTTATGGAGAACATTGATGTTGATGAACATCAGGTTATGGAGAACGCTGATGTTGATGAACATCAGGTTATGGAGAATGCTGATGTTGATGAACATCAGGTTATGGAGATCGCTGATGTTGATGAACATCAGGTTATGGAGAATGCTGATGTCGAGGCATTTACAGGTGCTTCACACATGGAAACCAAAAATATGTTAAGCTGACCCATCACATGCCTAGTTGGTGACTCCACCATTGATCTATATGGATCACATCCTACCTCCAGGCCATGGAGAATGAGACAAGCCTATGTCATTCACACTCCCTCAGGGTCAACGACAATCTGGCCAGGAGGATGACATGTCCAGATGATTTTTCAGACCTCATGCTATTTGCAGGTGAATCTGCAAATGTCTCTTCCTTCAGAACTAAAGTGTAACAAGTCACCCGATACTTAGCCTCCACCAGACATTTTGACTCAAGTTGCTGACATGATTAGCATTGCAAATCTCAACCACAAGTCCTGTCTTGCAATGAACATTTTGCTCAGGTACAACCTGTCTTCACCCCCAGTGACCAAGCTTCACAGGATGACATGGTGCGCAAGCAATGCAGGATTCAGCCACCATCAGCTATTTTCAGAGCCTGTGCTTGTGGATCCAGATCATACCCTGACTTAGCACACATGTTCTCAATTCCACACACTGCTTCAGGAGTATGATGATGTCTTTCATCCAACTTTCCCAAGTTACAATGGCAAAACTGAATCCTTCAGGGCTAATGTCAACATGGGACCTGGACAACCTGCACAGCACAATAGTCACCTTCCCCAGAATGCCAGAGGTAAACTTCCTGAGTTGGAACAAAAATTTGAAGACCTTGATGTCTTTGCTCAACCTGAAGATGTGGGATCATTGGGAAATACCTTAACACATCATATCTCAAGAAGAAATCAAAGGGGGGTTTTTGACTTGTCCCAGCTTTTGCCAACATTGGGCACAAGATTTCCCAGTGCACATAATTGTAACAGATCTGACAAAAAGCTTTTACAGATTTCATTAACAGGATCTTCCATGTAGGAGTGTGGAGTGTGTGTTCTGTGGAGTGGTCACTCCTATAGAGGTAGTCATTTGGTAATACAGAACCTGAGGATCACCAAAAAAGAGACATGTCAAAACTTTTCATCTTGCACTCATCAGGACACTTCACAAGCATACCAATGTAAGGGGAAAACAACAATTTATACTGTATGAGAAAAGTGCTGATTGGTTGGCAAGTGGACTGTGATTGGTAGAGGCGTTGCCATGGAGAATGCACCAGTGATGGTGACTGACAGTTAACTGCCAAGCATTGTTTGAAATTTAAACTAGGCAGCTTGACCCTGATTGGTCAAGGCATTGCCCTGAGGAATATGAGTCAGCGAATGGCTGTCACTTATTTTGTTTATCTGAAAAAGGTGCAATGTATGTATTTGTTCTTTCTGTCTGCAAAGAACAGGGCCTCATGTGTTAATATATATAGCTTCCAGTACCTGCAAACGCACCACATTGTGAGCCCGATTGACAATCTTAAATTGGTAGTCAGTGTAATTCGTAGCACACTGAGGATTACTTAGCAAATGTTGTCCAATCGCAGAATCACATCTAATGTTGGACACTGTTTTGAGTTTTGCAAGCATGGGCTGGTTGGGTACAGCAGCTGGGACATGCTGTTTGATACGATCCGCCAGTCTTTGGGATGTCCGGTCTACATACCCAGCATCACTTTGGAACTGAAATTCATATACCATATTACTCATTTGTGTGATGGGCAGAACGTATTTTTTGCTTGACAGCAGCATCCTGTTAGTGGCGAATATCACTTGTGATGCTACTGCACAGTAGTAGCGTGAAACAGCTAATTTCACCTATTGCTCAAATTTTTGAAATACCTTGCCCTTCCAGGGTAATCTGAGATAGACTGGGCACTTTTCAGGGCTGAAAGTGAAAGCCTTAGGTCCGTTCATGAGTTTGTGTGATATATAGCATGAAATGATCTGATCAGGGTAGTTATTATTTACAGGATGTCTTTGATGTCCCTATTTCAGCATCAAACTTGCATGGTGAGCAAATGGCTTGGCCCCTATTTACAAAGTTGCTGATAAGACCAATTTCATAGCATGTGGAACTGTAAGAATCCCAGTGAAGGTAGGTTTGCAGTAGACCCTCACATATTTCTGATACGTGGATGATATGTTCACTTTATTTAAATCCACAGCTGCATGTAACAATTTCCTGACATATCTTAATGGGCTCCATCATGCACTCAAATTCACCTTTGAAATGGAGCAGTCAAATGAGCTCTCCTTGCTTGACATACTAGTTGAGAAATCTGCCAGGTGGTTCTCTACTATGGTCTACTGCAAGCCTATCTTCACTGTTCAGTGTAGGCGTTAGGATTCTTACAGTTCCACACGCCATAGCCCAGGCCCCTGATCCTATGGCGCCGGCTTTTAGTCCACCTGACCAGCTGCCTACATGTGTGACTAGCCCTGTTCCCTCGGTGCCAGTTTTGAGGTGCCCAACTCAACAGAGATGCCTCTGGAAACATCTAGCAGATTTTATACCTCAGGGTTAGTGCTAATATTGGGGCAGAATACATCCTGGAGGGTCATCCATCCTGTGAAATGTGTTAGAATGCCCAGTATGCATATCAAGCTGCTTGCATATATTTAGCTTAGTTGTTTTATTTTTGGCATTGTTAGTCAACACAAGAGAGAAATCTGATGTACAGAGAAAAGAAAAGGAAAGTGTTAACTCCATTAACTGTTAGCAGCCTCTCTCTGGTGGCTGGGAGCCCAGTTCCCATGCTGGCGTGGCCATTTTTGTTTTGCCTATTGTACGGTTTGATTTTGTGGTTGCATTAAAGCTCGGCATTTTCACCTAAACCTTGTTGATATTATGATGCAGCTTAAGCTATTAACTGGAAGGTAACCAGAGCTGACTGGTGCTGGAGGCTCAGCTTCACTGACAACTTTAGCTGGGTTCCAGGTTTTCATGATTGGATCCTGTACATGGACATTCATCCCCTCAACAACTTAGGCAGGAAGTGGGCATGTTTGCTGAAGTGTTAACCTCCTCCAGTGAATTGTCTGACATCTTCCTGGCCATCTGAAGCAAGAATCTTGCTTGGCAAAGTTGTCTTGCACTTTCTGCCATTGTAGTTTTATGATCCCTGTCCAGGCTCCCAGTTTGTTGGTAAGATCCGTTTAGGGACCAATAACGTTTTGTTTAAAGTAGATAAAATTTGAGATTCAAGACGCTTACTGAGTGAATAAAGGCTCAAGATTTCACAGGTTCTGAACAAACAAAACTAAACTTTCCTATTCAAGGTCAGAAAGATGCTTCACTTTACAATATCTATCTTAGCGTAGCTGCTTCTAAGTGTAACTACTGCGAGTTTGGGGATGAAAAGTTGCAAAGCCACGAGTGACATCACAGGGGAAGCATAAAGGCAGGGAGGAACTGGGAACAGGGAATGTCTTCAAGTAGCTGAAAACCAGAAAAACACTTTTTTAAAAGAAGCAGCTACTTAGATTTCAGTAAGAAATGCAAGTGTTAGGGAAGTAAAATGAAGTAATATGAGTAAACTGAAGTAAAATAAAGTTAACATAAGGGAAGTAAATTGAAAACACGGTAGGACAGCTTGTTGTGTGGAATGCCTATCCTGTAATATGTGGGAATGCCACTAGTGTACGAGTTGACCACATGTGCAGGAAGTGTCACCAGCTGCACAAATTTGAGCTCCAGGTTCCAGAGCTCGAGCAGCAGCTGGAGTCACTGTGGTGCATCCACGAGGCTAATAGCTACATTCAGAGAGGTGGTCAAACCGCAGCTTAGGAGTCTAAAGACAGAGAGGGAATGGGTGACAGGCCAAGAGAGCTAGGCAGGTGGTGGAGGAGACATGAGGGTTTCATTCATGATTTGGTTTTCCATATTGGGTACTGGTGAGGATGCTGGTTCCACAGAGGAGTGCAGTCAGAGCCAGGTTTGTGGCACCACAGGCAGCTCAGCAGTACAGGAGGGGAGGGAGAAGATAGGAAGAACTATAGTAATAGGGGATTCATTACTTAGGGGAACAGACAGGCGTTT
Source organism: Carcharodon carcharias (assembly GCF_017639515.1). Taxonomy (NCBI): domain Eukaryota; kingdom Metazoa; phylum Chordata; class Chondrichthyes; order Lamniformes; family Lamnidae; genus Carcharodon; species Carcharodon carcharias. Next base: position 1,215,589 of record NC_054492.1, on the reverse strand, counting down.
CTGTGGCCGTAGACGTGACTCCAGGGTGATACGTTGCCTCCCTGGTGCCAGGGTCAAGGATGTTGTGGAGAGGCTGCAGGACATTCTTCTGGAGGAGGGTGAACAGCCGGACATCATGGTCCACGTTGGTATCAATGTCGTAGTAGGAAAGGGGATGAGGTCCTGAAAGCAGACTTCAAGGAGCTAGGAAGGAGATTGAAAAGCAGGACCTGTAAAGCAGTAATTTCAGGATTACTCCCAGTCCCATGTGCAAGTGAGTATAGAAATAGGAGAATTGAGGATTGAACAAGTGGCTGGAAAGCTGGTGTAGGAGGGAGGGTCTCAGATTTCTGAGGGATTGGGACTGGTTCTGGGGAAGGTGGGATCTGTACAAGCCGGACAGTCTACACCCGAACAGGAATGAGACGATTATCCTCACAGGGCGATTCACTAGTGCTGTTAGGGGCCTGGGTTTAAACTAGATTGGCAGGGGGCTGGGAACCTGAGGGCAAGTTCAGAGCAGGGAATGGGAGATGGAGAATTAGTGAGTGACTCTGAAAGACTGAAGAAGCACAGGTTAAAAAGTGTAGAGCACTGGAAGTTGGCACCGTTAAAAAGTGTATCTGCAAATTCAAGGAGTATAGCAAATAAAGTCATTGAGATGAGGGCACAGATGTACACAGGGCAGCTTGATATCATCGATATAATAGAAACTTGGCTTAATGAGGGGCAAAAATGGCAGCTCAACAAAAAGGTGGGGGTGGAGCATTATTGATTAAATAATCAATTACAGCTGTGAGAGTCACAGAATCACAGTGCAGAAGAGGCCCTTCGGCCCATCGAGTCTGCACCGACACGTGAGAAACACTTGACCTACCTACCTAATCCCATTTACCAGCATTTGGCCCATAGCCTTGAATGTTATGATGTGCCAAGTGCCCATCCAGGTACTTTTTAAAGGATGTGAGACAACCCGCCTCCACCACCCTCCCAGGCAGCGCATTCCAGACCGTCACCACCCTCTGGGTAAAAAGGTTTTTCCTCACATCCCCCCTAAACCTCCTGCCCCTCAACTTGAACTTATGCCCCCTTGTGACTGACCCTTCAACTAAGGGGAACAGCTGCTCCCTATCCACCCTGCCCATGCCCCTCATAATCTTGTACACCTCGATCAGGTCGCCCCTCAGTCTTCTCTGCTCCAACCAAAACAACCCAAGTCTATCCAACCTCTCTTCATAACTTAAATGTTTCATCCCAGGCAACATCCTGGTGAATCTCCTCTGCACCCCCTCCAGTGCAATCACATCCTTCCTATAATGTGACGACCAGAACTGCACACAGTACTCCAACTGTGGCCTCACCAAGGTTCTATACAACTCCAACATGACCTCCCTACTTTTGTAATCTATGCCTCGATTGATAAAGGCAAGTGTCCCATATGCCTTTTTCACCACCCCACTAACATGTCCCTCTGCCTTCAGAGATCTATGGACACACACGCCAAGGTCCCTTTGTTCCTCAGAACTTCCTAGTGTCATGCCATTCATTGAATACTTCCTTGTCAAATTACTCCTTCCAAAGTGTATAACCTCACACTTTTCAGGGTTAAATTCCATCTGCCACTTATCTGCCCATTTGACCACCCAGTCTATATCTTCCTGTAGCCCAAGACCAGAGAGGAATTAAAAATTTGGGTCAGAGCCCCTGTGATCTCCTCCCTTGCCTCCCTCAGCAGTCTGGGACACAAATCATCCAGACCTGGAGATTTGTCCACTTTTAAGCCTGCCAACACCTCCAATACCTTGTCACTCCCTATATCATATCAACATGTACCATGACCTCTGCCTTATCATCCTCCCCCTGCAGCCCTGTGAGGAGGGATGATATATTAAATGTGGCATCAAATGAGGCCGTATGGGTTGAACCCAGAAATAAAAAGGGGCAGCCACGCTGTTAGGAGTGTACTATAGAACCCCAAATAGTGGAAAGGAGTTAGAAGAGCAATTATGTAGACAGATTTTTGATTGCAAAACCAATAGGGCAGTAATTACTGGGGACTTTAACCACCCTAATATCAGTTGGGATATGAACAGTGTGAAGGGCCTATAGAGGGGCATTCAACAGAACTTTTTTAGCCAGCACATAACAAGCCCAACGAGAGGGGGCACAATTCCAGATTTAGTCTTAGGAAATGAAGCTGGGCAAGCGGCTGAAGTAGCAGTGGGGACTTTTCTGGAGATAATGGCCATAATACAGTTTGATTTAGCATCATTATGGAAAAGGACAAGGATAGAACAGGAGGAAAAGTTCTATATTGGGACAATACAAATTTTAAAAAGCTGAGAGGTGAACTGGTGAGAGTAGACTGGACACAGCTACTAGAAGGGAAAGCAGCGTCAAATCAGTGGGAGGTATTCAAAAGAGAGATTCTACGAGCACAATGTTGACATGTCCCCACAAAGAAGAAAGGTGGTACTGTCAAATCTAGAGCCCCTATTCACCAGAAACATACATTTATTTTACTAATTCATGGGATGTGGGCATCACTGGCTGGGCCAGCATTTATTGCCCATCCCTAATTGCCCTTGAGAAGGTGGTGGTGAGCTGCCTTCTTGAACCATTACAGTCCCTGTGATGTAGATACACCCACAGTGCTGTTAGGGAGGGAGTTTCAGGATTTTTACCCAGCGACAGTGAAGGAATGGTGATGTATTTCAAAGTCAGGATGATGAGTGGCTTGGAGGGGAACTTCCAAGTGATGGTGTTCCCATCTATCTGCTGCCCTTGTCCTTCTAGATGGTAGTGGTTGTGGGTTTGGAAGATGCTGCCTAAGGAGCTTTGGTGAGTTCCTGCAATGCATCTCGTCGATGGTGCACACTGCTGCTACTGGTGGAGGGAGTGGATATTTGTGAATGTTTGTGAATGTGGTGCTAATCAAGTGGGCTGCTTTGTCCTGGATGGTGACAAGCTTCTCGAGTGTTGTGGGAGCTGCACTCATCCAGGCAAGTGGAGAGTATTCCATCATACTCCTGACTTGTGCCTTGTAGATGGTGGCAGGCTTTGGGGAGTCAGGAGGTGAGTTACAGAAAAAGAAAGCTTATGACAGTCACAAAAAGCTTAATACTGTAAAAAGCTTAGAGGAGTATAGAAAGTACAGGATGAAGTAAAAAAGAGAATTAGGAAAGCAAAGAGAGGATACGAAAAAATATTGCCCAGTAAAATCAAAGAAAACCCAAAGATATTTTAACCAGTACATTAAGAGCAAGAGAATAACTAAGGAAAGGATAGGGCCTATCAGAGATGTACATGATAACTTGTGCATTGATGTTGAAGATGTGGGCAGGGTTCTCGATGAGTACTTTGCCTCTGTCTTCACTCAGGAGAGGGATGATGCAGACATTCTAGTTAAAGAGGAGGAGTGTGAAATATTCGATACAATAAGCATAGTGAGGGAGGAAGTGCTGGAGGGACTGGCAACATTAAAGATGGATAACTCACCAGTGCTGGATTGTATCCCAGGCTGTTAAAGGAAGCCAGGGAGGAAATAGTGGATGCTCTGAGGATTATTTTCCAATCCTCATGAGATACAGGTGAGGCACCAAAGGGTTGAAGATCCGCAAACATTGTATCAATATTTAAAAAGGGGGAGGGATGGACCAGAAAATCACAGGCCAGTCAGTCTGACTTCGGTGGGGGGCAAACTATTGGAATCAATTCTGAGAAACAGGATAAACTGTCACTTGGAAAGGCATGGGTTAGTCAGGGACAGTCAGCATGGTTTTGTTAGGGGAAGATTGTGTCCTAGTAACTTAGGTGGATTTTTTGAGGAAGTAACAAGGAGGATTGATGAGGGTAGTGCAGTGGATGTTGTCTATATGGATTTTAGGAAGGCATTTGACAAGGTCCCAAATGGCAGACTGGTCAGGAAAGTGAGATCCCATGGGAAATCATCTGGACCTGGAGATTTGTCCACTTTTAAGCCTGCCAACACCTCCAATGCCTTGTCACTCCCTATATCAACATGTACCATGGCCTCTGCCTTCCCTCAGGGGAAGGTGGCAAGTTGGACCCAAAATTGGCTCAGTGACAGGAAACCATAGAACCATAGAACACGACAGCACAGAAAACAGGCCATTCGGCCCTTCTAGTCTGTGCTGAGATATTATTCCGCTAGTCCCATTGACCTGCACCCAGTCCATAACCCTCCAGACCTCTCCCATCCATGTATCTATCTAATTTATTCTTAAAACTTAAGAGTGAGTCCATTTTTACCACGTCGGATGGCAGCTCGTTCCACACTCTCACCGCTGTCTGAGTGAAGAGGTTCCCCCTAATGTTCCCCCTAAACCTTTCCCCTTTCACCCTAAAGCCATGTCCTCTCCTAATCTCTCCTAATCTAAGTGGAAAGAGCCTACTCACATTTAATCTGTCTATAAACCTCATAATTTTGTAAACTTCTATCAAATCTCCCCTCATTCTTCTACGCTCCAGGGAATAAAGTCCTAACCTGTTTAATCTTTCCCTGTAACTCAACTGCTGAAGACCCAGAAACATCCTAGTAAATCTTCTCTGCACTCTCTCAATCTTACTGATATCCTTCCTGTAGTTAGGCGACCAGAACCACACACAATATTCCAAAGTTGGCCTCACCAATGTCTTATACAACCTCACCATAACATCCCAACTCCTATACTCAATACTTTGATTTATGCAGGCCATTATGCCAAAAGCTTTCTTAACAACCCTGTCTATCTGTGACGCCACTTTCAGGGAATTATATATCTGAACTCCCAGATCCCTTTGTTCCTCCACACTCCTCAGTGCCCTACCATTTACTGTGTATGTCCTACCTTGGTTTGATCTTCCAAAATGTAATACCTCACACTTTTCCACTTTAAATTCCATCTGCCATTTCCTGGCCCATTTTTCCAGTTGGTCCAGATCCCTCTGCAAGCTTTGAAAGCCTTCCTCGCTGTCCACAATGCCTCCAATCTTAGTGTCATCAGCAAACCTGCTGATCCAATTTACCGCATTATCATCCAAATCATTGATATAGACAACAAACAAACAAACAAAGAGTAAAGGTCGCTGGGTGTTTTTGTGAATGGATAATGGTTTCCAGTGCCATCCCACAGGGCTTGGTTTTGGGGCCCTTGCTATTTGTTGTATATATTAATGATTTAGACTTAAATGAGGAAGGTATGATTAGGAAATTTGTAGATGATACAAAAACTGGCCTGTCTGTGAGGAGGATAGCTGTTATCTCCAGAATGATATCAATTGTTTGGTTGAGGGGACGGAGAAGTGGCAAATAGAATTCAATCCGGAGAAGTGTGAGGTACATTTGGGGAGGAGAAACAAAGCAAGGGAATACTCAATAAACAGGAGGATATTGAGAGGGGTTGAGGGAGTGAGAGACCTTGGAGTGTGGGTCCACAGGTTCCTGAAGGTGGCAGGACAGGTGGATAAGGTGGTAAAGAAACATATGGAATGTTTTCCTTTATTGGATGAGGTATTGAATAAAAGGGCAGGGATGTAATGCTGGAACTGTATAAAATGCTGGTTAGGCCACAGCTGGAATTTTGTTTACAGTTCTGGTCACCACTTTGCAGGAAGGACATAATTGCTCTGGAGAAAGTACAGAGGAGATTTACAAGAACGTTGCCAGGGCTGGAAAATCGCAGCTATGGGGAGAGATTGGATAGGCTGGGGTTGTTTCTCTTAGAACAGAGGAGGCTGAGGTCTGACCTAATTGAGGTGTACAAAATTATGAGGGGCCTAGATAGGTTAGACAGGAAAGACCTGTTTCCCCCTAGCTAAGGGGTAATTACCAGGGGGCACAGATTTAAGGTGCCTGGTAGAAGGATTAGAGGGAACATGAGGAATATCTTTTTCACCCAGACAGTGTTGGGCATCTGAAATTCACTGCCTGAATTGGTGACTGAAGCTGGAACACTCAACTCATTTCAAAGGTACCTTGTTCTACACCTGAAGCGCTGTAACCTGCAAACTATGGACTAGGTGTTGGAAAGTGGGATTTAAAATGAGCAGCTAGTTTCTTTTCTTTGGGCTGAATGGCCTCTTTTGTGCCATAACATTTCTATGGTTCTCTGGTTATATATGAAGTATATGTAAATTACCAGACAAACTGTGGTTGAACACACCACACTACACACAAAATGGCAGATGAGATTCCTGTCTTCATCTTCAAAGATCTAAGCTGGGCATTCTCTGCAAAAGTCCCTCGGCCTCAGGCAGCATCAATGATGGCCCATCTCACAGGGTTTCAATCTTGTCTCCTGAGATTCCATACCCCTGGATTCCCAAGTCTTCACTCAAGCACCAACTCACAAGCACAACCTCAGCTCTTTGGCTTCGCCAGCAGAACACTCCTGTTCCAAAGAGGTTCCTATGTCCTAGTAACCTGCAGCACCGAGTCACTAACCTTCTGCCGCCTTCTTGGATTTTAGGATTCTCCCAAACCTTCTTCAATTGCCAGAGCTTCCCCTCAGCCTTTTCCCTACTTTTTAACTCAACTGGGACCTCTTCCTCTCCCTGTTCCCTGCCTGGGACACTCGTCTTCTATGGTGCTCTGCTCCCAGTCACCTGATCTAGGTTTTCACACTGTTTTCCATCTCTGGGCTAGGATGCTGGGCCCATCTTCAGCCCAAAAAATATACGCTGCTGACTTGTGCATGTGCAGCCCACTTCCAGTTTGCGTATGTGTGAAATCTCAGAGGTCCATCAAATTCAAGTCCCTGTCCTTTGCTTTTAAAACCAAGGCAGGTTTGGTTGTCATGACAGTAGCTCTGTAGAGGTGTAGCTCTGTAGAGGTGTAGCTCAGAGTGACAATAAGGCAAGGATTGGGTCTTCCTTTGTCCATCAGTGTTTCATGAGGATTCTCTTGACCGTCTGGATGTGTCTTTCTATAAACCTGTGTCCCCTTAAGAAATATGCTGATGATGTTGAACCCATCCTGTTCAGCAAATTCCTTAAACTATAGGGAGGTGAAGTGTCTGGAGCTGAATTAGGTTCCATTGTTACATATTCTTTCAGGAAGCCCTTGCTCAGCAAACTGAGGCTGGGGTGACTGTTCCAGCTCTCAAATCCTTCATTTTTTGGATAAAAGGCAACTTTAAATCATAGTCTGCAATTGTAAGATACCATTTTTGATTTAGTGAATAAATTCGCTTCCACAGTATGCCTAGGTGTGGGTTTACTCTTTCTGCTGTCCCCTTACCTGGGGACTAGCAGGGGGTTTCCCCAAAGTGGGCACTACCACTGAGCTAAATGGGATAGATTTCAAACACATCTAGCAACTCAAAACTGGTTATCCATGAGGTGCTGTGGGCTGTCAGCAGCAGCAGATTTGTATACAGCCACAATCTGTAACCTCAAGGCCTGGCATATCCCCCAACTCCAGTTTTACCATCAAGCCAGGGGATCAACCCTGGTTCAATGAAGAGTGCAGGAGGGCATGTCAGGAGCAGCACCAGGCATACCTAAAAATGAGGTGTCATTCCGCTTTGGGGAAACCCCCTGCTAGTCCCCAGGTAAGGATCGCATGTCAATTGCCTGGGAAGTACAAACCTGTGTGGATGACAAGAAGGACTGACCATGTCACCATGGGGAAGGAGGCCATTCAAATGGGGGGGGGGTGGGGGTGAAGTGGAATGTGGTGGTGATAGGAGACAGTATAGTCAGGGGGATCGATACTGTTCTCTGCAGCCATGCCTGGGAGATCTGAAGGTTGAGTTGCCTGCCCAGTGCCATGGTTCAGGACATCTCCTCGCAGGTGTAGAGGAACTTGGGGTGGGATTTTCCACACCCACCCACCACCACGACCTTCTGATCCCACCACAAGTCAATGGACTTCTAGCTGGGAGCCACTTCACCCATGGAGGGTCCAGAAAATCCCGGCCTTGGAGCAGGATGGGGAGGATCCAGTTGTTGTGGTCCACGTGGGGGTCAACGACATAGGTAGAACCAGGAATGATGTTCTGCTGAGAGAATCTGGGCAGTTAAATTAAAATTCAGAGCATCAAAGGTAATAATCTCTGAATTGCCACCTGAGCAACACACTAACTGGCATTGGGTCAGAGAATTCAATATGTGGCTCAAAGAGTGGTGTGGGAAGAAGGGGGTTTTGATTCTTGGGGCACTGGCATCAGCACTCAGGGAACATTGAGATATCCCATTGTGATGGGCATGCTTCCTTCATTGGCAGGGGTATTGAGTATAAAAGCTGGGAAATCATGCTGCAGCTGTATAGGTTAGGCCACACTTGGAATATTGCGTGCAATTCTGGTCACCACGTTACCAGAAGGATATGGAGGCGTTGGAGAGGGTGCAGAGGAGGTTTACCAGGATGCTGCCTGGCCTGGAGGTTATTAGTTATGAGGAGAGGTTGGAGAAACTCGGATTGTTCTCACTAGAGTGACGGAGATTGAGGGGCGACTTGATACAAGTTTACAAAATTATGAGTGGCATGGACAGAGTAGATAGTCAGAAGCTTTTTCCCAGGGTGGAAGAGTCAATTACTAAGGGACATAGATTTAAGGTGAGAGGAGAAAACTATAGAGGAGACGTGCGGGGCAAGTTTTTACGCAGAGAGTAGTGAGTATCTGGAATTCGCTGCCAGAGGAGGTGGTGGAAGCAGGTACGATAGTGGTGTTGAAGAGGCAGCTTGACAAATACATGAATAGGATGGGAATAGAGGGAGACGGACCCCGGAAGTGCAAAATGTTTTAGTTGACGGGCAATATGATCGGCACAGGCTTGGAGGGCCGAAGGGCCTGTTCCTGTGCTGTACTTTTCTTTGTTCTTTGTTATCTTGAGGAGGGGCTTGGACCAATGTCCTGGACAATTGTATAACTAGGACTGTGGACAGGGCTCTAACCTATCAGACTGGGGGGTGGGCTCGGCTGAAGGGGGAATTAAAAATCCAAAGGGAAAGGTCTCAGAACGGTATAGCATTGTGAGTAAAGACAAGCAGAGTGGGACAGGGAAGGACAGGGAGTTTAACAACATTTGTACACTGGTGAATAAGAACATTGTAGAGAATAGAAGTAAAAAATTGAAATTATAGGTTCTTTATTTGAACCCACAATAAGATAGATGAACTAATGGCACAAATAGAGGAAAATGATTTAGATCTAATTGCCATTACAGAGACCTGGTTACAAGGTGATCATTGGAGGAATATAAATGCTCCAGGGTACACAATATTTAGGAAGGACAGACAGAATGGCAAAGGAGGAGAGGTGGCCCTGATAGTAAAGGATGACATTAGTACATCAGTGAGAAAGGATCTGGCCTCAGGAGATCATGAAGTAGAAACAGGATGGGTGGAAATTAGAAATAGCAAGAGTCAGAAAACACTGGTGGGAGTAGGTTAAAAGGTCCCTAACAGTAGTTATACCATTGGGAAAGCATTAAACAAGAAATTATTGGAGCCTGTAATGAAGGAAATGTAATAATTGTGGGGGATTTTAATCTTCATATAGACTGGGACAATCAGATTGGCAAAAGTGGTCAAGAAGATGAACTTGTAGAATGTTTTTGTGATGGTTTCTTGGAGCAGTACATAGTGAAACTGACTAGTCATAAAACTATATTAGATCTGGAACAAGAACAAAGATAGCTGGAAAAACTCAGCAGGTCTGACAGCATCTGCGGAGAGGAACACAGTTAACGTTTTGAGTCAGTATGACTCTTCAACAGAACTAAAGAAATATAGAGATGAGGTGAAATATAAACTGGTTGAGGGGGGTGGGACAGGTAGAGCTGGGTTGAGGGCCAAAGGGGTGTTGACGGTGCTGATATTATCCAAGGAACGTGCTAATGGTGATTAGATCTAGAATTGTGTAATGAAGCAGAGTTAATTAATAATGTGGTAACATATCCTCTAGGAAGTAGTATCACAATACCATTGAATTCCACGTTAAGTTTGAAAGTGACATATTCCAATCGCAAACAAAAATCTTAAACTTAAACAAAGCTAATTACACAGGTATGAGAGGAGAACTGGCTAAGGTTAATTGGGTAAATTGACTGAAAAGTATGAAGACAAATGAAGCAATTCAAAATGTCCAACAAAAATACATTCCATTGAAAAACAAAACTCAGCAAGACAGACCCATCTGTGGCTCACTCAGGAAGTTAAGGATAGTATTAGAGTAAAAGAATAGGCTTACAGTGTTACATAAAACAGCAGCAAGTCTGGGGATTGGAGGTCTATTAGAAACCAGCAGAGGGCCACCAAAAAATTGTTAAAAAGGGAAAAAATAAAATATGAGAGTAAACTAGCCAGAACAATAAAAATAGATTGTAAGAGTTGTTATAAGTATATAAAAAGGAAGAGAGTAGGTAAAGTAGATGTTGGACTTTTAGAAGCAGAGGCAGGAGAAATTATCATGGGATTGAGGGAATGGCAGAGGTGTTGAATAAATATTTTGTGTCTGTCTTCATAGTGGAAGACATGAGTTCCATACAAGAAATAGATGATATCCTAGGGGTTAAAATAAGTGAGGAAATTAAGGAAATTATTATCTGCAGAGAGTAAGTATTGATGAAACTTGAGCAACTGAAATCAGACAAATCCCTGGGTTCTGATAGCCTACTGTCTCTGCAGCTATGATTTCCCAAAACTCCTTGGATTCAGGAATGGTCCCATTAGATTGGAAGTCGGCAAATGTCACTTTTCAAGAAAGGAGGGAAAGAGGTAACAGTGAACAAAAGGCCAGTTAACCTGACATCGGTTGTTGAGAAAATGCTGGAATCTATTATTAATGAAGTGTGAACAACGTACTTAAAAAAGTATAGAATGATTGGAACAAGACAACATGGTTTTACTAAAGGGAAATCCAGTTTGACAGAGGTTTTTGAGGATGTAACTAGTAGGGTGAATAAAAGGGAACCAGTAGATGTGGTATACCTGCATTTCCAAAAGGCTTTTGATAAGGTGCCACACAAAAGGTTAATAGGCAAGATAAGAGCTCATGGCATTGGGAATAGTACCTTAGCATGGGTAGAGGATGGGTTAATGGATAGAAAGCAGACACATCAATATCCTAGGGGTTACCATTGATCAGAAACTGAACTGGACTAACCATATAAATACTGTGGTTACAAGAGTAGGTCAGAGGCTAGGAATCCTGCAACAAGTAACTCACCTCCTGACTCCCCAAAGCCTGTCCACCATCCACAAGGCACAAGTCAGGAGTGTGAAGGAATACTCCCCATTTGCCTGGATGAGTTCAGCTCTAACAATACATCATAGACAAAACAGCCCACTTAATCAGCACTCAATTCACAAACTTTCACTCCCCCCACCACTGACACACACATGCACTGCAGTAACTCACTAAGGTCGCTCTAACAGCACTTTCCAAACGTGCGAACTCTACTGTCTAGAAGGACAAGGGCAGCAGATAGATGGGAACACCACCACCTGGAAGTTCCCCTCCAAGTCACTCACCATCCTGACTTGGAAATATATCGCCATTCCTTCACTGTCACTGGGTCAAAATCCTGGAACTCCCTCCCTAACAGCACTGTGGGTGTACCTACACCACATGGACTCCAGCGGTTCAAGAAGGCAGCTCACCACCACCTTCTCAAGGGCAATTAGGGATGGGCAATAAATGCTGGCCTAGCCAGTGATGCCCAGATCCAAAGAATGAATTTTTAAAAAGAGGAGGTGTAATAGGGGCTCATTCAAGTCAGCAGGCAGTGAATAGTGGAGTGGTGCAAGGGTCTGGGGCCTCAGCTATTTACAATCGATATTAATGAGTTAGATGAATTGACAGAGAGTAATGTATCTAGGTTTGCTGATGATACCAAGCTAGGCAGAAAGGTGAGCTGTGGGGAGGACGCGGAGAAGCTGCTAAGCGACATAGACAGGTTAGGTGAGTGGGCAACAAGATGGCAGAAGATGGATTATAATCTAGGGAAGTGTGAAATTATTCACTTTAGTCATAAGAATAGAAAAGCAGAATATTCTTTAAAAGGTGAGAAACTTGTGAGTGTTGATGTTCATGGAGATTCGGGTTGTGCTGGTGCAAGGACAGAAAGTTAACATGCAGGTGCAGCAAGCAGTTAGGAAGGCACATGGTATGTTGGCCTTTATTGAAAAGGGATTGGAGTACAAGAATAAAGAAATCTTGCTGCAGTTGTACAGGGTTTTGGTGAGGCCACTTCTGGAATACTGGGCGGAATTTTCCATGCCTGCTGGGGTTGGGTGTGTTCGGTGGCGAGTGGACAATATGGTGCGATTGGCATGAAACCAGTTTGCGATCATCCACTCAGCCCACCGATGGTGGAATATGTTTCCCACCATCAGACATTGGCAACCTCACTGTAATACATCAGCATATCATTACAATCCAACCTCATTGTAATACATCAGCATATCATTACAATCCAACCTCATTGTAATACATCAGCATATCATTACAATCCAACCTCATTGTAATAGATCAGCATAGCATTACAATCCAACCTCATTGTAATAGATCAGCATAGCATTACAATCCAACCTCATTGTAATAGATCAGCATAGCATTACAATCCAACCTCATTGTAATCGATCAGCATAGCATTACAATCCAACCTCATTGTAATAGATCAGCATAGCATTACAATCCAACCTCATTGTAATAGATCAGCATAGCATTACAATCCAACCTCATTGTAATAGATCAGCATAGCATTACAATCCAACCTCATTGTAATCGATCAGCATAGCATTACAATCCAGCTCGCCTGAATCATCTCCCTATGCTGGATCATTCGAGCACGTTGGTGTGGTTGCAGTATTGTCGGCCTTCAGCACCTGAGCCCTTCAGGAGCACAGCATCACAGATCACAGATGCTGAAGAGATGGGGGCCAGCCCCACCTTAAAGGTGCTGAGAGCCACACAGAGAGAATGATGGAACTCTGTGACACCTGTCCACTACATTCTGGCAGCAATGACCAGCACCATCGAGGTGCAGGCATCAGTAATGTGTCTAGGGAGTGTGAGACTGGACCATCACTTTGGTCTGAAGGCTGCACAGACACAGGGAAGAGGCCCTGGACTGAGTCACCTGCCTTTATCTGGTGCAGAGGCGAAGGTTTCACATCTGATGCCTTTGTTTTCAAAGCCCGTGAAGATCTTGATTTCAGGCAATCCTCCACTGGTCTGCGACCTCTCCCTTGTTGTGGGCCAGTTTGTCCTGCCTGGATAGACATGGGGAGAGGGTATCAGGACGCCTGCCGGGCCAGATGATAAGTATACCTGGCCTGTGTGGGTGGTGAGTGGTCCCATGGATGGGATGAGGATAATGAAGGTGAGTGTGAGAGAGCGAATGGTGATGTCTCTTGCACTGGCAGTGAGTGAGGGCCCTGTGGGTGTGTGATGGGTTTGTGAGTTGGGAGTGATGAAAAGAGTGACTTACCCTGGTGGAATGGAGACCATCATTCACCCCTTTGCAGCACTGGGTGGCTGTCTTCTTTTGCAAGGCATCGGCGCTGACCACCGCTGGTACCGCCTCCCAAGCAGGGTTGGTGATGTTACTGCTAATCTTGTGCCTAGAGTGGGGGTAGAGGACATCACGGCGTGTCTCCCCTGTGTCCAAAAGGCACTCGAGGGATGCGTCTTTAGGCCTGGGGTCTGCAGCCTCCTTGCCCTTTCGAGGCCATGTCTTCTCTGCAGCAGTCCTTGTCTGGGAGCACTGAGAGACGTGCGTGTGTCTGCTCTTTAAATGTGGCATCCAGCATGAGGACACGAGGTGATGGCATGACGGGCTATTGAGAGCTCGCCCACCACTGAAACAGCGTGTTTCCCGGGAATGCATTGTTAATGAGGTGGGATCAGGACGATACAGTGTGAAAAACAGCTGTTACCTCACTTAATGCAAATCTGGGACGAATCTGCTGACAGTGTGCAGGTTTGGCTTCCACATTAAATAAAGGATATACTTGCATTGGAGGCAGTACAATGAAGGTTCACTAAATTGGACCCTGGGATGAGGGCGTCCCTATGATGAGAGGCTGAGTAAACTGGGCTTAAATTCTCTGGAGTTTAGAAGAATGAGAGGCGATCTCATTGAAACCTATACATTTCTGAAGGGGTTTGAGAGATTGTTTCCACTGGTCAGAGAGTCTAAAAGCCTCAGGATAAGGGGCTGAGATGAGAGACATTACTTCACCCAAAGGGTTGTGAATATTTGGAATTCTCTACCCCAGAGGGTTGTGGGGATGCTTCATTGCTGATCACAGTTAAGGCTGTGAGATAGAGAGAGTTCTGGTCTCTCAGGGAATGAAGGGATCTGGGGAGAAGACAGGAAGATGGAGTTGAAGCCCAAGATCAGCCCTGGTTGTATTGAATGTCGGAGCAGGTTCTGCAGGCCCTACTCCTGCTCCTATTTCTTGTGTTCTTGTTCTTGTGGCACATATGGTCTTTGCTGCTAAAGCTTTTGTTTTCCTCTTGAACCAGGGCTGCTCCCAGTCCTTTCGCAGATTCACCTCCTTGCAGAGTGACAGATTTCTTCAAGTCAAAGGATGACAGACTTATCTCCTTGCATATTAATTCTTTGAGTTTGCTGAAACTTGTGTCATGTGAGTCTGACCACGGGTAGTCAATATCCTCTCTCATCAGCTCTTGTATGTTCTGACTTGTGATATGTGTCCAACCAAGGAAAGTTCTCAGCTCTTTCTTGTCTCTTGGAGCATCCATGTCAAAGATTCAAAGATAGCTATGACGTTTTCAGGACTCAGCTTCTCTCCCTCAGGTGTATACACTATTCTGAAGAGCTGGCATTCAGCCGCATTCACAATGCATTTAGCTTGATCCCAGCTTCCCTAATTCTTTCCATGGCTTCATGTAGATGATGGTCATGATCATTTTCATCAACACTATAGATCTGGATGTCATCACCAATACCAACTGTTCCTTTCCATCCTCTGTCTGTCTCATCTATTTCAACTGGGACACACCCTATCCCACTTTAAGGCCAGAAGGTAATGCAGGAATTTTTACTGATCAAAGGATGTGTTATTAACAACGAAGATTCCTCATCAGGTTTCATGTTTTTGGCACCAAGCTTGCTGAAATCCTTCACCCTTGCAAGTGCTGTTATGATCTCTTCCAGTGCTACAATCAGGCAGTGATTCCTTTTTATTGCTTGATTAAGATATTTGGGCTCCAGGCAAATTGATAGCTGTCCATTGGTCTTCTCTCTCACAATGATAAAATTGACCTAATCTGTAAACCCTTTGGGACTTTGGCAGTCACTTTCTTGTTAGCCATGCCTTGGAGTTTGCTTTCAAGCTTTCCTTCTCATTCTATTGGCTCAAAAACTCTTAAATTTCTATCTTTCTTCATTTCTGATGAAAGGTCATTGACCTGAAATGTTAACTATGTTTCTATCTCCACAGCCGCTGTCAGACCTGCTGAGCGTTTCCAGTATTTTCTGTTTTTATTTCAGATTTCCAGCATCTGCAGTATTTAGCTTTTGTATTTGTGTTAATTCACTGCCACTTCTCTTCCAGGAATGCCTACCCTGAAGAATAGTCTGCTTCTACCACCTTCCCAAAATCCATAAACAAGGTTGCCCTGGTTGACCCATTGTTTCAGTCTGTTCCTGCTCCACTCAACTTAATTCTTCCCACCCCGACTCCATTTTCTCTCCCCTTGTGTAGTCTCTTGCTACCTTTTGTGTGCAACTCTTCTGATGCTCTATGTCACTTCAACAGTTTCTACTTTCATCACCTTAATTGCATCCTTTTTCACTATGGACTCCAATCCAATCCCACCGAACCTCCATGCCCCCCCCTCCACCCCTCCAGGACAGTCTCAGAACTCTCTGCTTCTTCTTCAGAGGTCCAACCAGCCCACATCCACCACCACTCTCCCCTCCTGACTGAGCTTGTTCTCACTCTGAACAACTTCTCCTTCAACTCCAATCTGACTAAAAGGTATTGTTATGGGTATCTGCATAGGTCCCAGTTATGCCCTGCCTTCCTATGAGATATGTGGACCACTCCTTGTTCCAGTCCTACTCAAGTAAGCTGCCTCCTGCTCTCACCATGAGCTAGAAAAATTCATTGACTTTGTTTCCAATTACCACCCTTCACCTTGTCCATCTCTGAATCTTCCCTTCTCTTCCACCACTTGTGACTCGATTTCTGGAGATAGGCTATCAACTAATAATCACTACTAACCCACAGACTGCTTCGGCTGCACTTCCTCACACCTTGCTTCCTGTAAGGACTACATTCCATTCTCCCAGTTTCTCTGTATCTGTTGCAGATTCTCTGTATCTTCTGATAACGCAACCTTCCATGCCAGTGTTTCCGATACGTCTTCCTTTTTCCTCAACCAAGGGTTCCCATCCCAGCGTGGCTGACAGGGTACTCTACCCTGTCTGATCGATTTCACATACTTCTGCTCTCACCCTTTTCCTTTCCTCCCAGGACCATGATGAGGTTCCCCTTACCCTCACCTTCCACTCCACCTGCCACGTATTCAATGGATCATCCTCCATTTTCACCAGCTCCGGTGTGATGCCACCACCAAACACATCTTCCATGCTCTCCCCTTTCAGCATTCCAAAGGGACCGTTCCTTCTGTGACAATTCTGTCCACTCCCGTCAACCCTAACATGCCCTCCCTTTCCCACAGCACCTTTTTGTGCAAGCAGAGGAGATGCAACACCTGTCCTTTCACCTGCTCTGTTCTCATCAAGGCCCCATACACACCTTCCAAGTGAAACAGTGATTTGCTTGTACTTCTTTCAATTTGCCACACTCTATTGGCTGTCGACAATATGGTCTCTACATTGAGGAGAACAGCTGTAGACTGAGTGACTGTTTTGTAAAACACCCTCCGTTCAATCTGCAAGCATGACCCCAAGCTTCCTGTCAACACCTCATCTTCCCTTTCAGCACTCTACAGCCTTCTGGCAATATTGAGTTCAGCAACTTTGGATCATAAAATATCCAGAACCAGTTGAAAGCAAAGGTTATGTTGCTTTTTTTGCTGGCTTATTTCTTTATCTCTTCATGTTGCATACAGATGGCTGCTACATAGCAAGTCACACCACATTTGGACACAACCTTTGTTTCTTGACTGTACCCATTACCACTGTTGCATGGTAAAATCTTTTTTGTTATTTAATGAGCCAGCCCTCCACCCTAATACTGTTCTTCCTGCCCCCTCACCCCTTCTACTGGTTTAAAAAACTTCTTAAATTTCGATCTTTCTTCAGTTCTGATGAAAGGTCATCGACCTGAAGTGTTAATGAAGTTAACTGTTTCTCTCTCCACAGATGCTGCCTGACCTGTTGGGTATTGCAAGTGTTTATTTTTCGTTCAGAGTTCTAGCATCCACTGTATTTTGCTTTTCCTTTCAGTTCTATTGGTACTTTCAGGGGAATGAACTCTGGTTTCTTCTGTGGATCAATAGTGATGTGGCACTCAAAATCTTCAAAGTATCCAACTGCTTCATCAAAACACTTTGGGTACATTTGGACAAGACCTTTCTGGTTTCTGATGGGACGCTCAGTGACTGCTCTTTCATCTCATGGTTTACTGAGCTCAGGTGCAGCTTTCACAGCCGCTCAGCTGCATGATAGCAGAACCATCTGTTTCAGACATAAGGCCTGCAGGGAGCCTCTTTGCATTTCTGTGCCCCTCTGTTGTTACTAGTTGCTGAATCTCAGTTCCACCATATGCTGTTGTTATGACTTTACTCAATTCCAGGGATAACCATTTTCCGGAAAGATCTTCTATTATAGTCTGAGTGAGATGCTCCAGTATCAATCTCCATCTTCAGATTTATGGCAGTGGGTTTCTGACCACATATCTGCGTAATCACCATGATCCCCTGGACCTGAGGCTCTGGAATTCCCTCCTTAAACCTCTCCATCTCTCTCCGTCTCTCCTCCTTTAAGATAGTGCTTAAACCCTTCCTCTTTGGCCTGGTTCTTAGTTCCCTATACCCCCTGATGTGCCTCAGTCTCACTTTTTATTTGATATTTCTGTGAAGCACATTGGGATGTTTAACTACATTAAAGGTGCTGTAAAAATGCAAATCTGTGTTGTTGTTTGATCTTTATCTTTGTATCAAATGTGTCAGAGGCAGGGGTACAGCAAGCAGGGGTGTCACACGCAGGGATACAGCAGGCAGGGGTATCAGAGGCAGGGGTATGAGAGACAGGGGTCTCGGAGACAGGGGTAACAGAGGCAGGGGTACAACAGGCAGGGTATCAGAGACAGGGGTGTCCGAGGCAGGAGTATCAGAGGAGGAATATCAGATGAGGGGTATCAGAGACAGGGGTATCAGAGACAGGGGTATCAGAGGTAGGGGTATCAGAGGCAGGGGTGTCAGAGACAGGAGTATCAGAGGTAGGGGTATCAGAGACAGGGGTGTCAGAGACAGGGGTATCAGAGACAGGGGTATCAGAGGTAGGGGTGTCAGAGGCAGGGGTGTCAGAGACAGGGGTATCAGAGGTAGGGGTATCAGAGACAGGGGTGTCAGAGACAGGGGTGTCAGAGGCAGGGGTATCAGAGACAGGGGTGTCAGAGGCAGGGGTATCAGAGACAGGGGTATCAGAGACAGGGGTGTCTGAGGCAGGGGTATGAGAGGCAGGGGTATCAGAGACAGGGGTGTCCGAGGCAGGGGTATCAGAGACAGGGGTGTCCGAGGCAGGGGTATCAGAGGCAGGGGTGTCAGAGGCAGGGGTGTCAGAGACAGGGGTATCAGAAGCAGGGGTGTCAGAGGTAGGGGTACAGTAGGCAGGGGTATCAGAGGCAGGGGTATCAGAGACAGGGGTGTCCGAGGCAGGGGTATCAGAAGCAGGGGTGTCAGAGGTAGGGGTATCAGAGACAGGGGTATCAGAGGCAGGGGTGTCAGAAGTAGGGGTATCAGAGGCAGGGGTATCAGAGAGGGGTATCAGAGACAGGGGTATCAGAGACAGGTGTATCAGAGACAGGGATTTCAGAGGCAGGGGTGTCAGAAGTAGGGGTATCAGAGACAGGGGTATCAGAGACAGGGGTATCAGAGGCAGGGGTATCAGAGGCAGGGGTATCAGAGACAGGGTTGTCAGAGACAGGGGTATCAGAGACAGGTTTGTCAGAGACAGGGGTATCAGAAGCAGGGGTGTCAGAGGTAGGGGTACAGCAGGCAGGGGTGTCCGAGGCAGGGGTATCAGAGACAGGGGTATCAGAGACAGGGGTGTCCGAGGCAGGGGTATCAGAAGCAGGGGTGTCAGAGGTAGGGGTATCAGAGACAGGGGTATCAGAGGCAGGGGTGTCAGAAGTAGGGGTATCAGAGGCAGGGGTATCAGAGAGGGGTATCAGAGACAGGGGTATCAGAGACAGGTGTATCAGAGACAGGGGTTTCAGAGGCAGGGGTGTCAGAAGTAGGGGTATCAGAGGCAGGGGTATCAGAGACAGGGGTATCAGAGACAGGGCTTTCAGAGACAGGGGTATCAGAGACAGGGGTATCAGAGGCAGGGGTATCAGAGGCAGGGGTATCAGAGACAGGGTTGTCAGAGACAGGGGTATCAGAGACAGGTTTGTCAGAGACAGGGGTATCAGAAGCAGGGGTGTCAGAGGTAGGGGTACAGCAGGCAGGGGTATCAGAGGCAGGGGTTTCAGAGGCAGGGGTATCAGAAGCAGGGGTATCAGAAGTAGGGGTGTCAGAGGTAGGGGTACAGCAGGCAGGGGTGTCCGAGGCAGGGGTATCAGAGACAGGGGTATCAGAGACAGGGGGATCCGAGGCAGGGGTATCAGAGACAGGGGTATCAGAGACAGGGGTATCAGAGGCAGGGGTATCAGAGGCAGGGGTTTCAGAGGCAGGGGTGTCAGAAGTAGGGGTATTAGAGGCAGGGGTGTCAGAAGTAGGGGTATCAGAGGCAGGGGTATCAGAGGCAGGGGTATCAGAGACAGGGGTATCAGAGGCAGGGGTTTCAGAAGTAGGGGTGTCAGAAGTAGGGGTTTCAGAGGCAGGGGTATCAGAGGCAGGGGTATCAGAAGTAGGGGTATCAGAGGCAGGGGTGTCAGAAGCAGGGATTTCAGAGGCAGGGGTATCAGAGGCAGGAGTATCAGAGGCAGGGGTATCAGAAGTAGGGGTATCAGAGGCAGGGGTATCAGAAGCAGGGATTTCAGAGGCAGGGGTATCAGAGGCAGGGGTATCAGAAGTAGGGGTATCAGAGGCAGGGGTGTCAGAAGCAGGGATTTCAGAGGCAGGGGTATCAGAGACAGGGGTATGAGAGGCAGGGGTATCAGAGACAGGGATTTCAGAGGCAGGGGTATCAGAGAGGGGTATCAGAGACAGGAGTATCAGAGACAGGGGTATCAGAGGCAGGGGTTTCAGAAGTAGGGGTATCAGAGGCAGGGGTGTCAGAAGTAGGGGTATCAGAGGCAGGGGTATCAGAGAGGGGTATCAGAGACAGGGGTATCAGAGACAGGTGTATCAGAGACAGGGGTTTCAGAGGCAGGGGTGTCAGAAGTAGGGGTATCAGAGGCAGGGGTATCAGAGACAGGGGTATCAGAGGTAGGGGTATCAGAGACAGGGGTATCAGAGACAGGGGTATCAGAGGCAGGGGTATCAGAGACAGGGGTATCAGAAGTAGGGGTTTCAGAAATAGGGGTACTGCAGGCAGGGGTGTCAGAGACACGGTTGTCAGAGACAGGGGTATCAGAGACAGGGGTATCAGAGACAGGGGTATCAGAGACAGGTGTATCAGAGACAGGGGTTTCAGAGGCAGGGGTATCAGAGAGGGGTATCAGAGACAGGGGTATCAGAGACAGGTGTATCAGAGACAGGGGTTTCAGAGGCAGGGGTGTCAGAAGTAGGGGTATCAGAGACAGGGGTATCAGAGACAGGGGTATCAGAGGCAGGGGTATCAGAGGCAGGGGTATCAGAGACAGGGGTATGAGAGACAGGGGTATCAGAGGCAGGGGTTTCAGAAGCAGGGATTTCAGAGGCAGTGGTATCAGAGGCAGGGGTATCAGAGACAGGAGTATCAGAGACAGGGGTATGAGAGGCAGGGTTTTCAGAGACAGGGGTATCAGAGACAGGGGTATCAGAGAGGAGTATCAGAGACAGGAGTATCAGAGGCAGGAGTATCAGAGACAGGAGTATCAGAGACAGGGGTATCAGAGGCAGGGGTATCAGAGAGGAGTATCAGAGACAGGGGTATCAGAGGCAGGAGTATCAGAGACAGGAGTATCAGAGACAGGGGTATCAGAGACAGGGGTATCAGAGACAGGGGTATCAGAGGCAGGGGTATCAGAGACAGGAGTATCAGAGACAGGAGTATCAGAGACAGGTGTATCAGAGACAGGGGTTTCAGAGGCAGGGGTGTCAGAAGTAGGGGTATCAGAGACAGGGGTATCAGAGACAGGGGTATCAGAGGCAGGGGTATCAGAGGCAGGGGTATCAGAGACAGGGGTATGAGAGACAGGGGTATCAGAGGCAGGGGTTTCAGAAGCAGGGATTTCAGAGGCAGTGGTATCAGAGGCAGGGGTATCAGAGACAGGAGTATCAGAGACAGGGGTATGAGAGGCAGGGTTTTCAGAGACAGGGGTATCAGAGACAGGGGTATCAGAGAGGAGTATCAGAGACAGGAGTATCAGAGGCAGGAGTATCAGAGACAGGAGTATCAGAGACAGGGGTATCAGAGGCAGGGGTATCAGAGAGGAGTATCAGAGACAGGGGTATCAGAGGCAGGAGTATCAGAGACAGGGGTATCAGAGACAGGGGTATCAGAGGCAGGGGTATCAGAGACAGGAGTATCAGAGACAGGAGTATCAGAGACAGGGGTATCAGAGACAGGGGTATCAGAGGCAGGGGTATCAGGGACAGGAGTATCAGAGACAGGGGTA
The DNA here is from genome assembly GCF_017639515.1 of Carcharodon carcharias. NCBI lineage: Eukaryota > Metazoa > Chordata > Chondrichthyes > Lamniformes > Lamnidae > Carcharodon > Carcharodon carcharias. Next base: position 1,193,733 of record NC_054492.1, on the reverse strand, counting down.
TGAGAGGCAGGGGTATCAGAGGCAGGGGTATCAGAGACAGGGGTATCAGAGACAGGGGTATCAGAGGCAGGGGTATCAGAGACAGGAGTATCAGAGACAGGGGTATGAGAGGCAGGGGTATCAGAGGCAGGGGTATCAGAGACAGGAGTATCAGAGACAGGAGTATCAGAGGCAGGAGTATCAGAGACAGGGGTATCAGAGACAGGGGTATCAGAGACAGGAGTATCAGAGACAGGGGTATCAGAGACAGGGGTATCAGAGACAGGAGTATCAGAGACAGGGGTATGAGAGACAGGGGTATCAGAGGCAGGGGTATCAGAGGAAGGGGTATCAGAAGTAGGGGTACTGCAGGCAGGGGTATCAGAGGCAGGGGTATCAGAAGTAGGGGTACTGCAGGCAGGGGTATCAGAGGCAGGGGTATGAGAGGCAGGGGTATCAGAGGCAGGAGTATCAGAGACAGGGGTATCAGAGACAGGGGTATCAGAGACAGGGGTATCAGAGGCAGGAGTATCAGAGACAGGAGTATCAGAGACAGGGGTATCAGAGGCAGGGGTATCAGAGACAGGGGTATCAGAGGCAGGGGTATCAGAGAGGAGTATCAGAGACAGGGGTATCAGAGGCAGGAGTATCAGAGACAGGAGTATCAGAGACAGGAGTATCAGAGACAGGGGTATCAGAGACAGGGGTATCAGAGACAGGAGTATCAGAGACAGGGGTATCAGAGACAGGGGTATCAGAGGCAGGGGTATCAGAGACAGGAGTATCAGAGACAGGAGTATCAGAGACAGGAGTATCAGAGACAGGGGTATCAGAGACAGGGGTATCAGAGGCAGGGGTATCAGGGACAGGAGTATCAGAGACAGGGGTATGAGAGGCAGGGGTATCAGAGGCAGGGGTATCAGAGACAGGGGTATCAGAGACAGGGGTATCAGAGGCAGGGGTATCAGAGACAGGAGTATCAGAGACAGGGGTATGAGAGGCAGGGGTATCAGAGGCAGGGGTATCAGAGACAGGAGTATCAGAGACAGGAGTATCAGAGGCAGGAGTATCAGAGACAGGGGTATCAGAGACAGGGGTATCAGAGACAGGAGTATCAGAGACAGGGGTATCAGAGACAGGAGTATCAGAGACAGGGATATGAGAGACAGGGGTATCAGAGGCAGGGGTATCAGAGGCAGGGGTATCAGAGGCAGGGGTATCAGAAGTAGGGGTACTGCAGGCAGGGGTATCAGAGGCAGGGGTATCAGAGGCAGGGGTATCAGAAGTAGGGGTACTGCAGGCAGGGGTATCAGAGGCAGGGGTATGAGAGGCAGGGGTATCAGAGGCAGGAGTATCAGAGACAGGGGTATCAGAGACAGGGGTATCAGAGACAGGGGTATCAGAGGCAGGAGTATCAGAGACAGGAGTATCAGAGACAGGGGTATCAGAGGCAGGGGTATCAGAGGCAGGGGTATCAGAAATAGGGGTATCAGAGACAGGGGTATCAGAGACAGGGGTATCAGAGACAGGAGTATCAGAGGCAGGAGTATCAGAGACAGGAGTATCAGAGACAGGGGTATCAGAGGCAGGGGTATCAGAGACAGGGGTATCAGAGACAGGGGTATCAGAAATAGGGGTACTGCAGGCATGGGTGTCAGAGACAGGACTATCAGAGACAGGAGTATCAGAGACAGGGGTATCAGAGACAGGGGTATCAGAAGCAGGGATTTCAGAGGCAGGGGTATCAGAGGCAGGGGTATCAGAGACAGGAGTATCAGAGACAGGAGTATCAGAGGCAGGGGTATCAGAGACAGGGGTATCAGAGACAGGAGTATCAGAGGCAGGAGTATCAGAGACAGGAGTATCAGAGACAGGGGTATCAGAGGCAGGAGTATCAGAGACAGGGGTATCAGAGACAGGAGTATCAGAGACAGGGGTATCAGAGACAGGGGTATCAGAGACAGGAGTATCAGAGACAGGAGTATCAGAGGCAGGGGTATCAGAGGCAGGGGTATCAGAAATAGGGGTACTGCAGGCAGGGGTGTCAGAGACAGGGGTATCAGAGACAGGGGTATCAGAGACAGGAGTATCAGAGACAGGGGTATGAGAGACAGGGGTATCAGAGACAGGGGTATCAGAGACAGGGGTATCAGAGGTAGGGGTATCAGAGACAGGGGTATCAGAGACAGGGGTATCAGAGGCAGGGGTATCAGAAGTAGGGGTACTGCAGGCAGGGGTGTCAGAGGCTGTCAGCAGATTAAAACGAAGGTTGGAGGAGTCCATTCACGTTCCACCTGATATCAAGGCACTGACATACGAGCACATTGAGGTCACCATTGGAAGGGTGATGGCCGCAATGGATTACCTGGTCCGGCAGTTCCTGTTGGATGTACACTTGGACCCGCACACCATCACTCTAACCATGAGTGGGACCCATTGATAGTTCGGCGAAGAGAGATGGGTTAACTCAACCTCCCTCCTGGTTCCCTTTCTCCTCAAGGAGTAAGGGAGGGGCCCTTGGATACTCACAGGGAGGAGGAGCATCAGCCAAAAACCCCAGGGGCCTCCACTCAGGATACTCCAAAGGTCTTCAGCCATTCCAAATCCCCTCTGCCTGTGACCCCCATCCACTTCCAGGCTGAGGAGAGTGCTCGTGACACAGAGCAGGAGTCCCTTAGTCCCTTTGCAGGTCAGGGACCTCCAGGCCTCAGACCTCCAGAGAATGCACACCAAGATCATCTCAGTACAGGGCTTGGCAGTCAGGTGGCTGCCTCCTCCGCTGCTAAAGATGTCGGGGATGTGCCCAGCCATAAGGTAGGGTTAGAAAAGTGAAGAAGTACTGAGAGCACAATGGTGGTATGGGTATTCACTCACTGTATAGACTTCACAGTTAGCTAAATATATTTTGCTTTTCTGCCTCAAAGTGTCAGGTAATGATTGGCTCTTCCACATGATGCTACATTCCCAAGTCATCCAAGCTTAGCAGGTATCTCTCCTCCTCTAGTATCTCCCATCGTGTCCCTCAGGTCTCTGGTGTCTCACTCAATCTCAGCTCAGTCTGTCGCCTTTATGTCCACAGAAGCAACATGAACAAAGCCACTTGCCCTAGCAACATGGTGGTTTGACAATGCGTATGCAAGACTTGTGTCAGTGGATCATAGAAGGTAGCCTCCTGTGTATAAATCTTGGAAAGTTTTTTATTCTCCTGATGTTGCTGCACTGAACTGCTCTCTATGGACATTTTAGGTTTTAAACGTGACCCTCTTTGGAGTCATTTCAACCAACTGAACTTTTCAATGGCCTCCCTTGGGTCTGGGTTACAGTTTAAGTAATTGTTGGGGACCTTAGCCTTTCATGGCTGCCTGCAGCATTAACTTGTGACTGTGTTAACAGCTAAACATCAGCCCGCTCTCAACCTGCATGAGGCAGACCAATGGTGACCCTCGAAATGTCTGCCAGACGGCCCTGACTATGTGATGTGATAGGTGTGTGCCCAGCCTCAGGACACTGGTCTATTATAGGTGAGGACGCTGGTTTACCCTGAAGGTCTGGCTAGTGTGACTTGACCTAACCCCTGTACGAGATCTCATGGTTCTCTGATCATGACAGCGCTATCAGTGTGTGAGGCTTCCTCAATCTGCTAGAATGAAAATGTGGGATGAGAGTGAAACTCCAGTATACCTGCAGAGTGGTCTTTAGTATAAACAAAGTTACAAATTAATCCTTAAATACAGTGTTGAGACTGACAGGGCCAAGTCCCTCCCAGATGCCATGGCAATGCAGGATGTGAACTTGGGAAGCTCCTGACGAAAGCAGGGCCAGGAGTGTTTGTCAATGATCCGACGGGGTTCTGCAGCATGCTGTGTGCACACAAAGGTAACCTGACCCACAAGGCTCACAGCCTTGACTGAGCGTGACAGATCCCAGCATCCTGAAGAGCGATCTCATCCTGGGGACTTGGTATGAGGATGAGGCCAGAACATTATTCATGCTTGTGGGATGGCCCTTGGAGAGATGTCACTGTCTGGATTTAGATCAGTCCTCAGACAGTCAAGAGCTAACCAGTGATTGATGATTTTCCCTTTGAGGCACCTTGCAATGCACCAGGCATACTGCCAAGTGTGCAGTGAGGTTTGCAGTGCTGTTCCTGCCTCCTGGAGGCTGCTGTAGGCAGTGGACTGTTGGTGCAATGCTTGAAAAGGCTGCACCCTGCCTACTTGCTGCATATTGAACATTGATGGAGTTCTTATCCCATTACAGAACGGTTACACGCTCCAGAGGCCATCGTTACGCAAGATTGTGATAACTCATTCTGAGATTGACATCCTTCATTGAGATGCTGAGGGTAACAAAGAAGGTATTAATGTCTACCCTGCATTGAAGGAACATGTGAAATGGCTAGGCCATGAGCTAGTCTTCCTCATCTCCCTAGAACCTATCCACATCACTTTGTAGCCTCCTTCCATCCTCTTCACAATTTACTTTCCTACCTATCTTTGTGTCCTCAACAAATTGAGCCACCATTTCCTCGGCCCCTTCATCCAAGTCATTTATATAAATTGTAAAAAGCTGTGGCGGGGGCACTGATCCCTGTGCCATATTACTTATTACATCCTACCACCAGAAAGAGACGCATTTATGCCTACTCTCTGCTTCCTGTTAGCCAGCCAATCCTCTATCCATGCCAATGTGTTACCCATTACACGATGAATCTTTATTTCCTGCAATAACCTAGACGTGGCACTTTATCAAATGCCTTCTAGAAATCTAAGTACAGTACATCCACCGGTTCCCCTTTATCCACAGCACATGTGACTCCTTCAAAGAATTCCAATAAATTGGTTAAACATGATTCCCCTTTCATAAAACCATGTTGACTCTGCCTGATTGCCTTGAATTTTTCTAAGTGCCCTGTTATAACATCTTTAATAATAGCTTCTGACATTTTCCCTATGACAGATTTTAGGCTCACTGGTCTATAGTTTTGTGCTTTCTGCCTCCCTCCCTTTTTGAATACAGGAGTTATATTTGCCATTTTCCATTCTAATGGAAACTTCCCTGAATCTAGGGAATTTTGGAAAATTAAAACCAGTGCATCAACTATCTCACTGGCCACTTCTTTCAAGACCCTAGGATGAAGATCACCAGGACCCAGAGATTTGTCAGATCGCAGCTTCGACAATTTGCCCTGTGGTTGTAATTTTTCTGAATTCCTCCCTCCTTTCCATTTCTAGATTTATTTCCAGCTATTTCCAGGACGTTATTTGCATCCTCTATGGTGAAACCCGAAGCAAATTAGCTGTTTAATTCATCCGCCAGCTCCCTACTTTCAATTATCTATTCCCCAGTTGCACTCCCTATAGGACCAACACTCACTTTGTTAACTCTTATTTAAATATCTATAGAAACTCTTACAATCAGTCTTTATATTACCAGCTAGCTTCTCCTATACTCTAATTTTTCTCTCCTTATTAATCTTTTTGTCATTCTTTGCTGTCCTTTATATTCTGTCCAATCTTCTGACCTGTCACCCGTCTGTGTAATTATTTGCTTTTTCTTTACGTTTAATACTGTCTTTATCTTTTTTAGTTAATCACAGATGGTGGGTTCTCCCATTGGAAATTTTTCTTCTCATTGGAACGTATCTATTCTGCATATTCTTTAAATGTCTGTCATTGCATCTCCATGGACCTATCCCTTAACCTCTTTAAATGTCTGCCATTGCATCTCCATGGACCTATCTCTTAACCTCTTTAAATGTCTGCCATTGCATCTCCATGGACCTATCCCTTAACCTCTTTAAATGTCTGCCATTGCATCTCTATGGACCTATCCCTTAACCTCATTTGCCGGTTCACTTAGCTAGCTCTACCTTCATGCCCTCATAATTGCCTTATTTAAGTTTAAAACACTAGGCCTGTACCCACTCTTCTCTCCCTCAAACTGAATATAAAATTCAATCATATTATGATCACTGCTACCTAGGGGTGCTTTCAGTACGAGGTTATCAATTAATCCCATCTCATTGCACAGTACCAGGTCTTGTATGGCCTGCTTTCTGGTTGACTCCAAAATGTGCTGTTCTTAGAAACTATCCTGAAAACTTCCATGAACTCCTTATCTAGACTATCTTTGCCCACCTGATTTTTCCAGTCTATATGTAGATTAAAATCCCCCATGATTATTGCCTTATCTTTCGGAGAAGCTCCCATTATCTCTTCCTTTATACTATGTCCTACCGTGCAGTTACAATTAGGGGACCTGTACACCACTCCCACTAGTGACTTTTGCCTTTATTCTTTCTCATCTCAACCCCAACCGCTTCTATATTATGGTTTCCTGAACTTAGGCCATCCCTCTCTAAGGCCATCATTAATTAACAGAGCCACCCCTCCATCTTTTCCTACCTTCCTGTCCTTCCTAAATGTCACATAGCCTTCAACATTCAGGTCCCAATCTATGTCATCCTGCAGCCATATCTCTGTAATGGCTATCAGATCATACTTATTTATTTCTATTATATATCTATTTGAATGCTTTGCTTTGAATGCTACATGCATTTAGACACACAGCCTTTAATTTGGTCATTTTATAATTTTTGTAATGTCTGGCCTTATTTGCTGATTTACTCTTAGATTTGTACTCTCTGTCCCTTCCTGTCACATTCTGTTTATCATTTCCCATATTTGTACCTTTCTGTCTTGCACCATCCTCTGCAATGATTACCTTCCATCGCCAAGCTAGGGAGTCATTGCAAAGCCCTTAGGCTGCCCTCATTCCAGATATTCCATCCCCAGGTCCTTGCTGCTGAAGCACATCCTGAAGGATTGCAGGGAGCTGAGCTTCTTCTCGCCACCACACACCCCACCCCAAATGCCCCAGGTATGACAGTGCACTCACAAAGGGGGTTGTATCTAGATGAGTGCAGCCATGTGCTATCAATCTCAGTCAGGGCACTGTTAGACTGTCTCCTTTGGAATAGACCAGAGCCTAATCTTGCACTCATTTAATGACTGTAATCATTGAGCTGTGTAAACCCTGAGCATCCCAACTACAATGTGTAAGGTTGTCTGGAGCATGTTGCATGTTAACATAGCCCTGGCTCCTTAGTAGTTTGATTCTCCTGATTTTTCCACATTCCTCTATGAGAGACAAATGGCCAATCAGAGCAAGTCAAAATTTGACCCAAGCCCTAATGGGTTCTCACTAGAAAGCGCACCAAGTATTAAGGTGCCCAAATCCTTCAGTTGGCATTTGACTCTTCCTAACATGCTCTCAATGCCCTGAAGCAGTAATTATTAGGGTGCCCCTTCCACAAATCCAAAGTGCAGTAGTCAACATGGCTTCAGACCCCGCCTCTGCTGATGTTTTTTCCCAAGGATATTTTCCTACTGAATCATTACATCAGCTGTCAAGATGGTGCTGCCCCATTTCTATTTAAGGCTAGTTTCCAACCTTCTCCTGTTATCATCCAAGTCCCTCTTCTCATCCTCAAAGCTTATCATGTGCAAGTTCCCTCCCTCCGATTGGGCTCCTGCCTCCCCCTTTAACTGCGGAGCCCATTGTCACTGTAAGCGGTATCTTTGTCCTCCTCCCTAAGCTGTTTTGTGTCCATGTCCCCATGCACCATGTTGACCTCACCCCACCACATTTTGAGGCCCTGTGCACAGTGATGTACCAGGACCTGCCCTCCATTAGAACATTGATACACTTCTTACTTACCAGTTCCCCATTTACAGGCTGCAGATGCCTCCCCTGACTGTGATGACAGTGCCATCAGCTGCCCTGTACCAAGACACCAACCTCTGGACCCAAAATTAGTAGGCGACTGACAACGCCCTACACACCATGATGTGCATGACCGACTGCTGAGACAGGCAGTCCCCATCCCTGGATCAGGGACCAAGGCACGTGTGCCAGGCACAGCTGTGTAGCAGGGTACATACAGCACCAAGACTGTCTTTCAATTCTGCCACCAACACTGCGCTGCACACAGCTCCACAGCTGACTCACACTTCTCCACATCTTCCTTTAAACCCCCACCCCCCACCCACCCATTCACGTGACTCTGTCCATCCCTTCCCTTGCCTCTGTCCAGTCACCACGCAGCCCCCCATCCCCCCATCCACCCATCCCCCCATCGCCCCATCCACCCATCCCCCCATCACGCCATACCCGATCCTCACATCCCCCCATCCACCCATCCTCACATCCTCACATCCTCACATCCTCACATCCTCACATCCTCCGATCCTCACATCCTCACATCCTCACATCCCCCCTTCCTCACATCCTCACATCCTCACATCCTCACATCCCCCCATCCTCACATCCTCACATCCTCACATCCTCACAACCTCACATCCTCACATCCCCCCATCCTCACATCCTCCGATCCTCACATCCTCACATCCTCACATCCCCCCTTCCTCACATCCTCACATCCTCACATCCTCACATCCTCACATCCTCACATCCTCACATCCTCACATTCTCACATCCCCCCATCCTCACATCCCCCCATCCTCAAATCCTCACATCCTCACATCCCCCCATCCTCACATCCTCACATCCTCACATCCCCCCATCCTCACATCCTCACATCCTCACATCCCCCCATCCTCACATCCTCCGATCCTCACATCCTCACATCCTCACATCCCCCCATCCTCACATCCTCACATCCTCACATCCCCCCATCCTCACATCCTCACATCCTCACATCCCCCCATCCTCACATCCTCCGATCCTCACATCCCCCCATCCTCACATCCTCACATCCCCCCATCCTCACACCTTCCGATCCTCACATCCCCCCATCCTCACATCCTCACATCCTCACATCCCCCCATCCTCACATCCTCACATCCTCACATCCCCCCATCCTCACATCCTCACATCCTCACATCCCCCCATCCTCACATCC